>NC_079325.1:42882853-43040359 GCF_029931775.1 Euleptes europaea | reverse complement strand
TGTAGAAAGGTAACCGAAATCAAGAACAAGCATACTGGGAGGGGGATACGCTTCTGGGTAGCAGTGTGTGCAAACAGGATATTGGGGTGTGGGTGGACTGTAAGTTAAATATGAGCCTGCAGTGTGGTGCGGCAACAAAAAAAGGCTAATGTGATCTTGGGGTGTATCGGCAGAGGCATAACATTGCAATCGCAAGGTGTCACAGTCCCGCTGTATATTGCGTTGGTTAGGCTGCGCCTGGAGTCCTGTGTGCAGTTCTGGAGGCCTCGCCTCAAAAGGGACGGGAACAGAGTTGAGCTGGCGCAGAGAAGAGCGACGAGGATGATCAGGGGCCTGGAGACCAAGAAGCCCTGCGTTCCGGCTGAAGGACTTGAGACTATTAAGTCTGGAGAAGAGGAGGTTGAGGGAGGACAGGATCGCTCTCTTTAAGTATTTGAAGGGCTGTCACTTAGAGGAGGGCAGGGAGCTGTTCCTGTGGGCAGCAGAGGCTAGGACTCGCAATAATGGGTATACATTACGGGCAGAAAGGTACCAGCTGGATATTAGGATTTTTTTTGTTTTTTTGTAAGTAAGACTTGTTCGCTCAAGGTTGACTCAGCCTTCCATCCTTCCGAGGTCGGTAAAATGAGTACCCAGCTCGCTGGGGGTAAAGGGAAGATGACTGGGGAAGATCGGTTGTTAAGGAGTAACAGCGGAGAAAAGGCTGTTGCTTTATGGCCGGGCATGGGTTTCCCGGAAGCGCCTCCCTGGCCCGTTTTGGAAACGGGATCCTGGACTAGAAGGGCCTTTGGTCTGATCCAGCACAACTTGTCTTATTTGCGTGTGTTCAGTTCATTGGCTTAGATGACATTTAAAGGGGCTGGGGGGGAAGCGTGAATGACAAATCTATCCGTTGAACCTCCATGTTCAGAAGCAGTATATCGCTAAAAGCCAATCGCTGCGTGGGAGAGGCGACAGAGGGGGAGGATCGAAGTCTTCAGGCCCTGCCTGTGTGCTTCCCAGATGCCTCTGATTGACCACTGTTGTCGACAGGGTGCTGGTCCAGTTGGGCCTTCGGTTTCATCCAGCAAAGCTCTTTTTGTATTCTTGTGTTATAATTCGTTGCCACGTGTTGTGTGGCGATGGCCGCTAATAAGCTTGGGGTGGCTTTAAAAAAAAAAAAGAATTAGACATTCATGGGACTCGGCTCTCAAGTGACTAGAGGCCATGATAGCTAAGAACTGAACTTCCATTTTCAGAGGCGGTCTCTCTTTGGGGGTGCCGCTTTGGGACTCATCCAAGTGCTCTGAGTTGGCCACTGTTGGAAATGAAAGGTTGTGTTTGATGTGTCAGAGGAGCAGATCCAGTAGGGTTAATTGTTATGCAACAGGCAGAAATTCAACAGATGAGGCTATTTTCCTGGTATGGGTCTGCAGCAACATTGCCTGTTGCATTTCTAACTGTCCCACAGCTATTAAACCAAAGGATCGCTTCATGGGGGGGGGGGGGGGAATGTGGAAACCCTTTTGGCACACACAAAGAAGCGCACATATATATATTGGTTACTCCTTAGATATTTCTTTCGACATACTTTACCCCTTTGGGGTCTGTTTATTCCTTCCATGGTGAGCCTAGGCTTAATTTAAACTATGGGTCATTCTGGATTGGGCCTCGGTACCTGTTCTGTTCAGGCTGAGCATTCCTATGTGAAAATAATACTAAAGATGAGGATGTCGATGATAGGGTTGCCAGGTCCCTCTTCGCCACTGGCGGGAGGTTTTTGGGGTGGAGCCCAAGGAGGGTGGGGTTTGGGGAGGGGAGGGACTACAATGCCATAGAGTCCAATTGCCAAACTAGCCCTTTTCTCCAGTGTGAACTGATTTCCATTGTCTGGAGTTGTAATAGGACATCTCTGGTTAGTATCTGGAGGTTGGCAACCCTAGTTGCTGAGCGTGTGTGGAGTTCATTCCCAAAACTACAGACAGCCCTCCACACTCGTCAGAGGTTAGGATGAACAGGGGCTTTTTTTTTTTTTTAATAAATTTTTATTGAATTTTTTAACAAGAAAAGACTAAAATAAAATAAAATAAACAAAAAACAATACAAAGAAATTATCAATAAGTAAAATAAAATACTAAGTACAGAATCAGAAGGGTATCAATATACCTTATTAAAATCTTAATTATAAAATTCTAATATTCAAAAAAGATACCCCTTCCCCCTCCACCCACCTATAACAGTGACCCTTCACTCGACTTCCGAAGAAGTGTCTAATCAGTTTATAATATTTAAAGATACAAAGGTATAAAATTACTCTAATTTCTATAACTCGTTAATTATAACCATAAAATCCATTTTTGCCAGCTTAACCCAATATGAGGCGGCCTTTGACCATGTTTGTTTAAACTCTTCCATATCTTTCCCATGTAGGAACTCTGTTAATTTGGCTATCCTCAATTTCTCTCTCCAGCTATTAATTGAAGGTTTATTCGCTTGTTTCCAAACTTTAGCTATCACAATTCTTGCAGCAGCAAAACTGTATTGGCAAATAATCCTATCGTTATCATTCATGTTTCTTGGTGAACAGGGGCTTCTAACCAAGTCTAGATTCTGACCTTTCTTATATGGAGTTAACCTAGGGTTGCCAACCTCCAGGTAGTGCTGAGATAATAATAGTGCTATTACAACTGATCTCCAGCCAATAGAGATCAGTTCACCTGGAGAATATGGCCTCTTTGGCCATTGGACTCTATGGCATTGAAGTCCCTCCCCTTCCCAAACCCTGCCCTCCTCAGGTTCCACCCCAAAATTTCCAGGTATTTCCCAACCCAGAGCTGGCAGCCCTAAGTTAACCATCCATCCACTCACCTGAGCAGGAGGAGTGTGTGTATACAAATGCTCTTACACAATTTCTTTTATATTCCAGCAACAGTACACTACTATTTCCTGTGTGGTTAGCCAATGGCGCCACCCAGAGACCAATGCCTAATCCTGTGCATGCAAAGTGTGACACCCACCTACCCCAAATCCAGGTTTAGCCCCAGAGGCCAGCAAGCGTCCACTGTGGAATCTCCACACAGGCACCCTAGCCTGGTTTTGCAAGACAATTCAGACCCCACAGTGCTGGTCCTAATTATGCCTATTCCAGCTTGCCTTTCCTTTTTCAGAAATCTCCAAATGGTTTAGCTGCCCACCCACCCCCAATCTCCCATCCAGGCACTGCTCAAGCCCGGACCTGCTTAGCTTCTCCTCTGCAGTAGCACACCCCGCTTGCTTGCTTAGTATAAACAGATGAGATATGCGAGAGAAAAATGAGGGAGGGATGTCAGAATAGGGCACTTTAAGTTATATCTATATATCTGTTTCTCAAGTGTGGGCTGATCTGCGGATACCTAAACCTGCAATTTGGGCCCACGTTGAGAAAAAAGAGATTTTTCTCCAGACTTGGGGGATTCCCCATCCCCACCTTTGCAGAAAAATCCAGAACACAGGAAAAAAATGGAGGGGGGTTAACTTCCCCCAAACAGAGGAGCGTTGTTTGTGCACTGGCAGATGGCGCTTCTAGCGGTGCAGCCGCTGTAGATAGGCATCGTCAGCACGTAAGCTGGGTGGGGTGGGAGGAGAAGGTGCAACTGCTACCCCAATGCCGCTGCCCCCCCTGCAGCCGGCCCAGCTCCCAGCATCCCCACTGCCCCCTCATGGCCTCCCCCCCCCCATTTAAAAACATGACAGGGGAGTTATAAAGCCTGCAAACAGTTGCCCAGATGAGAGGAGCTGGAGCCTGGAAAGCCAGAGCCAGGAAAGCCTATGTGCTTCTGGGAATAAAGCAGAAAGCTGCAACAACCCCCACTTCCAAACAGCAGGAAGAAGGGGGCAGAAGGATGGATGGGCAGGCAGGGGGAGGAATAGGAGCGCCACTGCTGTTTCCCATAGCCACTGTTTAAGCTGCTGTCCGGGAGGAAGAGCTGCTAACGCTGTTCCCCCACCACTGTGAGCTGATCAGTGGGTAAAGCAAGGCTTCTTCTCACCCACCTACCCTTCTCCAGTGGAATCATCTCAGCTGCCCTCCCCAAACTTTCACACCAGTTCCTGATCACCGAGAATGAAGCAACAGAACTGGAGTTGGGTGGGTGGACAGTCAGCTGCCAAGGGGCAAGTACGGGGAAGGCTGTCCGTCCTGCAGCCAGGCTCCTGATGATTAGGGCATCGCTGTCAGCAAGCGGAGATTGAGAAGGGGTGGGGGAGATAGGGGGACATTGTCTGAGAAGGGCTGAGGGGTAAGAGGGGAGATTGACCTACCAAGGAAGAGGGGAGAAATGGGGGTTGAGATAGCAAAGGGGTGGGGGAGAAAGACGGGGGAACACTGACATAGGAGGGGAGAAGGGGGTGAGGGAAGATCAATAGATAAGGGGTGGAGCCGAAAGAGAGAAGAGGGACATGGACAGAAAAGGGGGAGAGGGGAGAGGGAAAAGGGAAGGAAGCAAAGGTGGGGGAATTCCCCATCTCCACAAATTTCTTGCGGGTCCCCACTGATGTTGAAGTTGGCCAAATCTGAGGATACCTAAATGCAGAGACTGGAGTGGTGAACAGGCAAGACAGATCTTTCTCCAAACTTGAAAAACACCCCAAGTTTTTTTTTTAAATGTGGGTTTTTTAAAACCCCAAAATGATAAAAGGAATGCCTATAGCTTTAACAGACGGAGTCCCTCAGTGGCTGTTGCTAGGCAATTACAGCATTCCAGGCTTGGAGGTTATGTGAGTAAAAGGCAGAGAAAGGGGGCAGGGTCCATTCCAAGGCTGTTTTAGCCTTTGAGGGGCGAATCAGAGGGGCCAGGCAAATATTGCCAGCTCCAAGTTGGGAAATTCCTGGAGATGTTGGCATGGAGTCTGGCATGGAGATGTTGGCAGTGTTTGAGGTGAGGCCTCAGCCAGACATAATGTCATAGAGTCCCTCCTCCAAAGCTGCCATTTTCTCCAGGTGACTGATCTCTGTCATCTGGAGATCAGTTGTACGTCTGCAAGATCTCCAGGTCCCACTTTGAGGTTGGCAACCCTAGGCCTGGCAGCAACCTCTGGGTGACTTGATACCACCCGACTTGTATGACTCAACTAGGCCTGGCTGCTTGTTACTGTTCAACAGTAGCTACCCTATTAAAGCCAGTGTGGTATAGTGGTTAGAGCTTCAGAGTAGGATCTGGGAGACGCAGGTTTGAATCCCTAGCTGGCTCTGGAAGCTCACTGGGTGAGGAGAAATGAGATGCCTCCTGCAAGTCCTTGCAGGTTCCTGCTTGTGTAGCTTTAAAACATAAAAATATCCCTGATGGATCTGGCATCATATTTCCATCGTGGCCACCCAAATGCCTATGGGAAGCCCACAAGCAGGTCATGGAGGAAACAGCTTCTCCCTCTTGTTTCCTCCTTACTGATATGCAAAGGTCTTAAGAACATGCAGATTCCACTTGGTGAGCATGGCCTCTCTTCCATTAATTACTCTGTCTAATCACGGCACTGTACACACACACACACAATCCTCTTTTAAAACCATCTAAGAAAAAAAGCTCTTCCTTTCCACTTTCCCCACATTTTCCTTGTGAACGACTGTGCAGACAAATCAATGGGAGTCACTTTGAGAGGTATCCTGCTGACGAATATGGAGGTTCTTTTTTTTTTTTTTGCCATTGTTAAGTTACCGTGGCTAATAAGTCACAGCTATTGAGGAGTGAAAGCAAGCTGCAAATTATTCCAGCGTCGAAGAGGAATCCGGTTCTTGCAGGTGCTTTAGAGCACGGCAGTCTCCGTTGCTTCCCCACCAGACATAATGGGTGTCTGAGCTCAGACCACTGACTCATTTTCCAGGAACAGCCTGAAGGTTACTGGTAACAAAACTGTTTATCTGCATGAACCAGTCTGTCCACTCCGCTAGCAGCAAGCTCTGAAAGCCGCTCTCTCATGATTTAACTGCAGCAACAAGACAAAGCTAAAGACCATGAAAGGACCACAGCTGCCCCTTGTTATTTATTGTATTACAATAAATAATGAATTACATAAATATTATATTTATTATATTTTATCTCACTTTTCCTCCTAGAAGCATGTGTTGCATGTGGTTCTGTTCCCTCCTATCTTCATAACATCCCAAAAGCTCACTCAGGATCATTGAGTGAGACAAGAGAAGATCTGAACTCAGGTCTCCCCGATCCTAGTGAAACACTACCTGATTCGCAGGGCTGGCTTTCCAAAGAAGAATGTATTGGGCTTTACCATTGTTTTAGAAAATATCTTGTAGAAGATCAGGCAGTAACCTATAGCTTGGACAGAGGATAGCTTTATCAACAGTTATTAGTGAGGCTGGCTAAATGGAACCGCCATGTTCAGAAGCAGTGCACTTGGGGTACAACAACAGGGGAAGGCTTTAGCCTCCATGTCCTGCAACTGGTATGCCACTGTGGAGAATGGGGTCATACTAGCTAGATTTTGGTCTGCTCCAGTAAAGGAGTTCTTATGTTCTCAAGCCTCATCAGTCGAAAGAACCCTGACTACTTAAACTTCTTCAAGAGTAACTAAGCTACAGCAAAGATGGAAAAGAGGTCATGTTGAAATCCTTTCCACAAATCATCCAGTCCCTTGACAGATGATGGGAAAGCTTGTGTACGTTCAATGTCCACTTGTACGCATTGACCACCATGTGGAAGTTACAGCAAATGTCACCTTTGGAGCACTTGTGGAGAACTGTCAAAACCTAAGCATTATGCACGGAACTAGATGTGTATATCCACTGTGTCTTGGTAGGGGGTCACTGCATCTTCATACCGGGCAAAGTTTCTCAGATTTCTGCAATCGAGGGAATCCTACTGGGAAAAGAAAAAATAATAATGAGCTGGTCTAGGAATTGTTGAGAAAGACCCCTTTGAGTATGGGCATAGCACCTAGTCCTTGCCAGCAACTGATGACTGCCATGACATTTGAACATCTGGGATTAGCAATAAGAACAAACGTTGTGACTTTGGCCCTGATTTAAAAACATGTTCCTGCATCTCATTTAAATGGGGCCACTAACTGTGTAAAGGCCCTGACCTGGATGGCCCAGGCTAGCCTGATCTCGTCAGATCTCAGAAGCTAAGCAGGGTCAGCCCTGGTTAGTATTTGGATGGGAGACCACCAAGGAATACCAGGGTTGCTGTGCCGAGGAAGGCACTGGCAAACCACCTCTGATAGTCTCTTGCCATGAAAATCCCCAAAGGGGTCGCCATAAATCGCCTGCGACTTGACGGCACTTTACACACACACACACAACTGTGTAAAGTGTGCATGGTTAGCAGCCCAGCTTAAATGAGACAATGCATCAGTACGAAGCCCTACGGAGGAATGTTTTGCCTTGGCCAATGTCATATTTGAATCAGAACTTTTTTTAAACAGATCCCCCCTCCCCCTTGAAGGTTTTACAACCTCAGAATTTGCTTGTCATTTACGAAATGCCAAAAGTGCCTTCCTTAGGCTGGGAAGATGCTTAAACCCTCTTTGGTTTTATGATTCTAGGAATCCCTTCTGAGCAACAACCCTGAAGCATGACAGAGCAGACTTATCCATTTGCATGACAAACACAAAAGCACGTACAATGAAACTCCCTTGTCCATCCCTGCTCATCTATGTCTCCCTAATCTTCTGCCTCCCAGGCTATCAGTCAACCGCTTATTTACATACCTCTCCTTACATTCATCTCCAACAGCACCTCAAGAGCAGAAAGTACAGATATCATCTGACTGCAGGCATGAAGCTCCTGAACTTGTGCACGCAACACATCATCTGCAAGGGTCATGTCATCTGACTGAGGCATGAAACACAAATATTTGGCTGGCTGGCTGAGATCAGATGTGAAATGAAAAACCTTTATTAGGATAAACTAAAATGCCACAAATTAACAAGCAAGCTGGCTTTTGAGTTCGACAGACCCCTTCTTCAGGATGGATATTAAGCCAATAAAAACAAACAAACCCAAACCAACTCAAGCCATGTTGCTAGGGTTGCCAACCTCCAGGTACTAGCTGGAGATCTGCTATTACAATTGATCTCCAGCCGATAGAGATCAGTCCACCTGGAGAAAATGGCCACTTTGGCAATTGGACTCTATGGGATCGAAGGCCCTCCCCAAACCCCCCCTCCTCAGGGGGGGGGTTTGCCCACAAAACCTCCTGTTGGTGGCGAAGAAGGACCTGGCATCCCTACCTGTTACATTGATCCCCAGTGTGGTGCCAATGTGTGCCATGGACCCACCGATGTGTTTCTTAGTGCCCATCTGTTTCTTATGTGGAACATCTTTTCTTCAAAGTAAAGAGCCAAACCTGGCTTTCTTCCACTTCCTTGGAGTAGGAACAGCCCAAGGGGCGTCATCCTTGTGCCTGCAGGGAGCATGCATTTGGAAACAGCTGCTTCCCTTAAGGTCCGATCCTTGGCTTCTCCCACAAACCGCTCCACGGCAGCCATTTTGTTGTGGCGTCCACAGGATAGGCAAAGTTAGGGAGATCTGCTCTCTCAGATCAGAACTAAGATTCACCTAGTCCACTATCCTATTTCCTACAATTGCCCCCTCCCAGGAAAGTCTGCAAGTGGGACACAGAGGCCAAAGCCTCTCTCTAACTATTGACACGCAGAGAAACACTGCCTTTGAACATGGAAGATCCATTTGGCCACCATCTCTCTACTTATAATTTATTTGGGAAACTTACATGCTGCCTCTCCAGTGTCCTAATGGATACAGACCAAACTCTGACATGCCCATCTGCTCTTTTGCTGCTAACAGGAACAGTGCCCTTTTCCCATCCCTTTGTGATGTTTTCAATCTCCTCTCCTCCTCGGCTCTCCAGTTATCAACTCTGCACTTTCTCCAACTCTTTGCATGCCTCCAAATTACTAGCTTTCACCTGGGCTCAGCATCCCTGGCTGATCTTCTCTAGTGTCCTACCTGAGAAAGAGAGGCGTGCAAGATCCCTTGGTCCACTGACAAATGACTGAGTGCATCTGTGCATCCTTGCCCTCATTACTGCAGTTCTTGGGTACCTTCCGCCCTCCAACCCTTCATCTTGGCAGGGATGAAAGCAGGGAAGAGCCTGCTAGCTGGCTACAGCAGTAAAATGAGATCTGGCTTAGAAGAACAAGAGTTGGTTTTTATATGCCGATTTTCTCTACCACTTAAGGGAGAATCAAACCGGCTTACAATCACCTTCCCTCCCACAACAGACATCCTGTGAGGTAGGTGGGGCTGAGAGAGCTGTGACTAGTCCAAGGTCACCCCGCTGGCTTCATGTATAGGAATGGGGAAACCAACCCTTAGTTTGTTCTCCTCTGCTCCCAGATACTTAAGGCCTGGGTGTGCCCAGAGGCACTTCTGGCAGAGGGAAGCTTGATAGCAACAGCTGAATAAGGGGGAAATTGCAAGCAGTTTTTTGCCCAGTTTGTGTGGGATGGAGTGGGGGAGTGGCAGCTACTATATGGCTGGAGCTGAGCTGGCTAACCAGTTCCTGACCAAAGGTATTATCTTCTGCTGCTTCCATCACCTTTTCTCCCTGGGTTATTTGCTTCTTTGTTTTTTTGTTTCTGCCTCTTTAATGTCATAGTATCATAGAGTTGGAAGGGACCACCAGGGTCATCTAGTCCAACCCCCTGCACAATGCAGGAAATTCACAACTACCTCCCCCCCACACCCCCAGTGATCCCTACTCCATGCCTAGAAGATGTTGACAGATGGCCATCTTGCCTCTTCTTAAAAACCTCCAGGGAAGGAGAGTTTACCACCTCCGAGGAAGCCTGTTCCACTGAGGAACCGCTCTGTTAGAAAATTCTTCCTAATGTCTAGATGGAAACTCTTTTGATTTAATTTCAACCCGTTGGTTCTGGTCCGACTGTCTGGGGCAACAGAAAACAACTCAGCACCATCCTCTATGTGACAGCCCTTCAATGTCCAGCGATATGCAAGAACATCAGGCAGATAACTTGAGTGAGATTTATACTATTTGGGGTTGTCGTCACTGTTTGCCGTGGAAAATTTGTCTGTAGAGTAGTTGGGGGCTGGGGTCCATGGGAGTGAGAACTGGAGCAGAAAAAAAATGACTACCCAGTTTCACTCAGCCTTGTATCTTGTTTTTAATCACAAATTGAAAACAACCTTGCCGCTGTTTGCTTGTGTGACAGAAGAGATGCCTCTGAGCATGTGTAGAATGCATTTTCCTCACTGGCGAATAACCACTGTTAGGCTCATGTCCCCACTTTACCTACTTCTAGGATTAGGGCTAAAGGGCTAAAGTGGCATAATGCTCCGGCAGGTTTAAACTCCAGAACCTTTCACAACAGAAAAAGAAGTTGTTTACCACAGAAGGCCAAAGGAGTCTTAAGCCCTACCACCTCTTACGTGGGGCTACTGACCTCAAGATGGAGCCTGAATTCTCCTGGAATTACAATGGATTGCCAGACGACAGTGATCAATTCTCCTTGGAGAAAACAGCTGCTTCAAAGGGTGGAGTCTACATCATAGAGTCTAGGACACTGGTTCCCAACCGGGGGTCCGTGGACCCCTAGGGGTCCGCGAGAACTAAATTAAGGTCCGCAAAACAAAGTTATAAACCCATAATAAATTAATATTTTAAATTAAAAGTTCTCTATTATAAAAATATATATTCAAATATTATTCTGAGTTTAATGTTTAACTAACAGTTATGATTAAAGTTTATTTTCAGATTCACGGAATTTTTATTTTGAACCTTGGGGTCCCTGCACCGAACAAAAAAGTCCTAGTGGTCCCTGGTCAAAAAAGGTTGGGAACCACTGGTCTAGGAGAAATGGATATCACCTTCCTGCTGAGTTCCCTCCCTAAGCTCCTCCCAGGCATCACCTCCAAATCTCCAAGGTCTTCCCAAAATGGAGTTGTCAATCCTATTCCGGCTACAGAAAAATAAGGTCATTGGGAGGATGTAAATAAATTTGAGTCAATCCTAATCCCTTCTTTGACTGCTGATACTGCTTTTCCTTCACTATTTAGTAAACACACACACACGTGTACCTACCTGCTATTAGGGGATAATTTCTGTGCAGGGTGTGGCATGACACCAGCCAGATGGAACACAGGTTTCATCCTTTGTAATAATTAGCGCACTGATTCATGGCCATCTCTCCTCCTGCCCCCTTGCAGCTTTCCCAACACACTCCTGAATCCCACCTTATGCCCTGCAACATCTCGTGAGAGAAGAATGTGTGCACTCTGGTTACATCAACAAAGGACTCATCGCCCGATCCCAAGCAGATCACTTTCCCCTGGACAGCTGATGGTGAGCCCTGTTGCAGAAATCAGGCTTCTTCTGGGTGTGCCTGCTTGTGATCAACTACTACACATGTAAATTGGAGATGGGAGGAAATAACTGTGCTAAATGCTCAATTACTTTTTACATTGTGTGTGTGTGTGTAGTGCTGTCGAGTCGCTCCCGACTTATGGCAGCCCTATGAATGAACGTCCTCCGAAATGTCCTATCTTTGACAGCCTTGTTCTTGTCTTGCAGACTGAGGCCGTGGCTCCCATTAGAGAGTCAATCCATCTCATGTTGGGTCTTCCTCTTTTCCTGCTCTCTTTGACTTTTCCTACCATTATTATCTTTTCCAGTGACTCGTGCCTTCTCTTAACGTGACCATTAGCCCCAGTGTAGTCATTTTAGCTTCCAGGCAGTTAATTTCCATGTTGTTTTTATTTTTCAGTCTGGTAAGAAAACAGCTTCTTCTCAGAGCTAAATAACTGTGACTATAGAAAGATACCACTTGGTACATATCTGAAGGTATGTGGATGTTCTACTATTAAATCATGTATTCAATGTGACATCACCAGGCCCCATCCCATGACATCACTGGAGCTGTCCAGGATATCATCAGATCCCACTCAATGATCCCCACAGTCGGGGATAAGAGGGACCAGACAACCCTCTCCCAATCCTTCACAGGCTTGCCAATCCCCTGCTGGGGGCAGGGGGTTCCCCCCCCCCCCGCACATCCCGCAGTTGCTTCCCTGCCACAGTTGGCTGGCAGAGGAAAAATGGCAGGAAACAGCAGCTGCTGCCAGCCACAGAAAATGGTGGGCATGCTGTGGCATTATACCCTGGCCTAAATGGATGCTACAAATCATAGAATGGGGCACTGAGAAGCCACATGGCGTCATTGTTTAACCACAATAATCACAGGACCCAAGAGAGAGACGTCGGGAAGAACCTATTTAGCTGGAAGAAGAAGGCGCAATTATAAAGTACTCCCGGGGCACATCGCAAACCACACAGTGGTAACCCACAAGGTGGAACAGATGATGTCGGTGCTGCTTCTGTGATGGGGTTCTGTTTTGGGACACTGTCAATGCCAAGGTTCAGACTGGGCACCTGGGTAATATTACCACTTGATTTAACAGTAAACTGGCTGGTCCCCTTGTAGCTAATGAAGGCCACTCCTCATACGCCGCCATTATCTCAATCTACCTGGGGACACCGCAGCTTTCTAGAGAGCCATGATGTGAAGCATGCAAGAATCCACAAAGTCGTTCTGGCTTAGGAGCCAGTTGATTGACAGCGACGGGATTCTGGGAGCAGCCAACGAAATGGTAAAATTGAGAACTCAGGGGGAGAGAGAGAGGTTTTGCCTTGGGTTTGCCGCTCTCTAAATGCACGTTTTCCCCAGCCAAATTCCCAGAACTCAAAAACAAGTCCCCAGGCAGTTTTTTGAGAATTCAGATGGGGAAAATGTGCATCGAGAGAGCGCCAAATCCGAGGCCAAATCTCCCATGCCTTTTCGCCCAGTTCAGCACCGGAGTTCAGTACGGACAGAGCTCTAAGCAGTTAGGGAAGAGTTGTGGGCTGTCCGAGGAGGACTTGTCCTCAGGAGTTAAAATCAAAGGAACACAGAGGAAATTAAAGTGATTAAATTCCATGAATTGGAACATAATTTTTTTTACAAAATGGTACAAAACACCAGCGCAATTAGGGAATATGTTTCCAGGACTAAGCCCCATGTGTTGGCACTGTAGACAATCTAAGGGATGGTTCTCCCACATGTGGTGGGAATGCCCAGAGGTTAGGGACTTTTGGACACAAATACTAAAAATTATAAGGAGAACATGTAAAGTATCCTTAACCATAGATTTTAAGCTAATGTTAATGAGCACAACAGGGAACTCGGGGGTAAACAAGAGGGATCAGGCCACATTCAAGGCTATGTTATTAGCAATATTAGTAATTAGTAATAGCTCTGGGTTGGAAGGATAAAAGTAAATGGACTATAGAAATCTGGCACAACTATCTGTTTGAATTTATACAGTCGGATATCGTCGAGATGATGCGCCAGAAGACTTCATGGGAAGACAAGAGCAGGGAAATCACGAGTAGATGGAAGACCTACTTAGAGTGGATATCAATGGAAGGAAGAAAAGACATTCGGTGGAAGATCCAGACTTTGTGCCCGTGGCTGGGGTCAAGAGACTAAAAATTATAAGGAGAAGGAGTGGGGCTAGAGAGGGGGATAGGAGGGATGGAAGGGAATGAGAAAAGTACGTTATACAAACAATGTATGTAGAACAAGAAAAATGTATTGAAACTTGTATAAAAAGAAACAATAAGAAAAAAAACCGAAGGAACACAATTTAAGTGGTTAGACCAAGGGTGAAAAAGCGTGGTCGCTTTAGCCTCCTTTGTTCCCCGTTTCAGCCAGGATTCAGCCAGGATTGAACGCATGCGTTTTCGCAGGATGTGCGTTCGATCCTGGCTGAATCCTGGCTGAAACAGGGAATAAAGGAGGCTAAAGCGACCATGGGTTTTTGCCCCAAGACAGGGGCAGCAAGTGGTTCATGAGGACATTAACTCGGAGGGTATAGAGTGCGTCTGGGTATTGAAAATGGGAGATGGCTCTGAGGGAAAGAGAGTTCTCAAAACCAGGGAGAGGGAAGTCAGCTCAGGTGTGTTGAGGGATCCCTAAAGGGTTGAGGAGAATGATTCTCTAGAGTCCAGAGTGAACCCAGTCCCGTTTAAGGATTAAACTGGCAAAGTGTTTCGTGTAGTTATTACTCCAGAAAACTAAAGCAGCCTTGGGTTTGAGGTAAACTTGAGTGAAATCTGAACAAGTCACTGATAAACTAAAGCACTCCTCTCCATGAGAACAAGTATCCAGCATTTTGAAGTGCATTTAGTGCTACCATCTGAAAACAACCAATCCTCTTTTGTACATATACTTAAGTGTGAAGTGCCTACTCTTTATGGGTTTCTGACTAACCTATTACCATTCTGAAACCACGTTTGCCTGTGTAAACCCTGTGTGTGTGTGTGTTAAGTGCCGTCAAGTCGCTTCCGACTCATGGCGACCCTATGAATGAAAGTCCTCCCAAATGTCCTATCTTTGACAGCCTTGTTCAGATCTTGCCAATTGAAGGCTGTGGCTTCCTTTATTGAGTCAATCCATCTCTTGTCGGGTCTTCCTCTTTTCCTGCTGCCCTCAACTTTTCCTAGCATGACTGTCTTTTCCAGTGACTCTTGTCGTAAACCCTACATTGCTGTTATTAATAAAATCTGTCGCCTTGAACTTTCCCCTCCCCAAGCCTTTGGGTGCCATTAATTTCTGACAGACATAATTTTGTTGAAAGATCTTCTATCTCTCGATCCGCGACACATAGCACTGAAAGTTAACTAAAAGCGCGTGCAGGTGGGGTGGGGGGCTTATAAATCAGCCTGATGAGGAATGAAATTCTCCAGGCTTGGGATGTTGAGAGCAGTTAGTGTTGCCACCCTCCAGGCCAGGCCTGGAGATCTCCTGGAATTGCAGCTCCCCTCCA
Organism: Euleptes europaea; assembly: GCF_029931775.1. Taxonomy (NCBI): domain Eukaryota; kingdom Metazoa; phylum Chordata; class Lepidosauria; order Squamata; family Sphaerodactylidae; genus Euleptes; species Euleptes europaea. The sequence goes on along the minus strand of NC_079325.1, from coordinate 43,025,544 downwards.
CAGAGATTAGTCCCCCTGGAAAGAATGCCTATGTTGCAGGGCAAATTCTATGGTATTGTACCTTGCTGCACAGGTTGTATCTGGTCGTTTTATTCTGGCTTTTGCCGTAAATAAATTTATTCATTCCTATCCTGCTGAGGTCCCTCCCCAGGCTCCTCAGCAGGAGTTGGCAACCCTAAGAGCAGCAGAGAGATGGTTGCACGGGGGCAGAGGAGACAACAGTTTGCTCAAACCTCTGAGAGCTTAGAGAATCTCAGTGGAGGGAAATTTGAAGGGTTTTTTTTTTTTCAAATTGTCCCCCCCCCCTACTCCAACAAGGGCCGGTTTTATCCCACTTTCCCTGTCTTCTATCAAACCTTAACATGACCAAGTAACTGAATCCCAGGTGAGGCTGGGCAAATGAGGGGACCCAGCTATATGGACAGCAGTAATCATGATTCTTAGGTTTGGGCTTCTCTGTGACAAGAAGCAAGTTCCTACTTCAGTAGCATCCCTGAGTGTACATTCTCCTACATTTGTTGTCAGCGTGGTGTAGTGGTTAGGAGCGGCGGACACTAATCTGGAGAACCAGGTTCGATTCCCCACTCCACATGAACAGCGGACTCTAATCTGGAGAACCGGGTTCAGTTCTCGGACGGCTAATCTGGAGAACCGGGTTGGTTTCCCCGCTCCTCCACATGAAGCCTGCTGGGTGACCGTGGGCCAGTCACAGTTCTCTCAGAACTCTCTCAGCCCCGCCTACCTCACAAGGTGCCTTGTTGTGGAGAGAGGAAGGGAGTGTGATTGTAAGCTGCTTCGAGACTCCATAAGGTAGAGGGGGGGGGAAAGGTAAAAGGTCCCCTGTGCAAGCACCGGGTCATTCCTGACCCATGGGGTGACGTCACATCACAACGTTTCCAAGGCAGACTTTGTGTATGGGGTGGTTTGCCAGTGCCTTCCCCAGTCCTCTTCCCTTTACCCCCAGCAAGCTGGGTACTCATTTTACCGACCTGGGAAGGATGGAAGGCTGAGTCAACCCTGAGCCGGCTACCTGAAACCGACTTCCGTCGGGATCGAACTCAGGTCGTGAGCAGAGCTTTTGACTGCAGTACTGCAGCTTAACACTCTGCGCCATGGGGCTCTTAAGGTAGAGAAAAGACGGGGTATAAAAGCCTACTGTTCTTTTTCTTCATTTATTTATTTATTATATTTCTATTTGCCTTTTCTACCCAAAAGTGGCTGCTATAGAAAGAACCAGAATATAAAATTTATCCTCGGGGAGCAAACTGTCAGCTACAGACCCAGACAGGAGGTCCGGGGCGGGGAGGAGGGAGACAGCAGCATGCCTGGCTGTGGTCTCCATTGGTCTCATGAGGTTGGTTGCCTGGAGCTGCATTGGAAGAAGGGGTGGCGGGGAAGGAAAAGGCCTCTTCTCCCAGCCCTCTCTTGAATGCACTGCTCGTATTAGCACAGAGAATAATTATTACAAATTATCCTCATTATAACGATGTGCAGAGCGTCCAGCTCTTGTCCACTGAATAATTACAACTTGTCGCAGGCAAGGAGGGGTGTGTGAAAGCACTTTGAAGGGGGGGAGGGGTGTGGGAAATTTTTTTTGCACCTAGGAACTGAAGATGCTATACCGACCAAAGTAAAAACTTCAGGACGTGCCCAGTTTTGTGTACTTTGAAGAATGTACTTTGCTTTTGCTAGCAACTGGGAAGGGAAAAGGCACTGCAGCATAAGTGAACACATGCGAAACTGCCTTGTACTGAATTAGACCTTTTGGCCATCAAGGTTAGTATTTAGGGTTGCCAGGTCCTTCTTCGCCATCGGAGGGAGATTTTTGGGGCGGAGCCTGAGGAAGGCGGGGTTTGGGGAGGGAAGGGACTTCAATGCCATAGGGTCCAAAGGCCAAAGTCGCCATTTTCTCCAGGTGAACTGATCTCTATCGACTGGAGATCAGTTGTAGTGGCAGGAGATCTTCTGCTATTACCTGCGGGTTGGAGAGAACAACAGCATGAGGGCTCAAATGATTTAAAATAAATAAATAAACTAAGCATTATATTGAATGCCCATGAATGGAAAGAAATAGAAAATACTGTTCCAAAGAAACAATATTCATTCAAGCTCAAATTGTTAATGTATTAAAGTAATACCACAATGTGTACATTAACCTTTAACCAATGCCACGCAGGGCTTAAGGCAAAGAAAATAGCAAAAAAAAAGGCCAATAAAGGCTACAATACTCTGCTCCAGTGGGCAGATATAATGTATCAGGAGACGAACCTCGCTCCACACATGCCACGCAGGGCTTAAAGCAAAAAGTGTCACAAAGGTAACAAAAACGAAAAAATGCCACAGCAGGGCTACAATAACCGCTCAAGCAGATCTGTCATCTTCCTCGATATGAGCAAGAATGGAGCAAAATTATAAAATAATTGTTTTGAATACTTAGAAGCAGAATACAAATGCTAATAATTACAATAAACAAGTTTATTGCACTTTGTTTATTTTACTGAAGGGTATTCAATGAGAATTTTATCAGTGAAACTGAAGGCTGCTAGATCAAAGTAGAGGAAATGTTAAGTCCACGGACAGAGTATTCTTCCAGGCATTTGTGAAATATTGGTGGAGGGTTTTCTCCCCTTAGTTGCCGGGTCATGTTTTTGGTTATTCTGTTATAAATTTTCTTATACTATGACTTTTAAGTGTTTGTGTGGGAAATTGTAATTTGCATAGATTTGCATAGCTACACGACTGCTTTTATTTTGCTAGATTTATTGTTGTTTTGTAATTATAGGCTGATTCATGAGTGAAATAATTGAACAGGACAGAAATATTTCTAGGAAGATAAACAAAACTGCCAAGCGCATTTCGGTAAAAGCACTTTGAGGCTCGCCAACTAAGACGTTTAAACCTGGTCCTTCAAAAATGATCACAGCCTTCGAAATTATGGGGTGAGCACATCTGGATCCTGACTTTGGGGCAATGAATCATCTAATCTTCGATTATGAGACAGGCAAGCGTCACTCTCCCTATTTCACAAGTGGGAAGAATGAGGCTTGATGAAGGCTCTTTTCCCAAGTCTGGACTGTGATTCAATGTGATAAGCAGCACCTCCTGCTGTTCATTTCTATCAACAGCTCACTGCATTGGACTTCAGTGAGGAGAGCAGGAAACGGCCCTTGTGATTCAACAGGTGATACTTCGCTTGCCCGACAGGTGTGACTTGGCAGCACTTGCAAACAGGGAAGGAACCTTCAGCAATTACAACGGGAGCTCATTCCTCAAAAGCCAGAGGGGTGGCAGTGTTGGCCTGTTACAACACACAGGAGTCTTGTGGCTAGGTTTGCCAGGTCCCTCTTCACCACCAGCAGGAGGTTTTTGGGGTGGAGCTTGAGGAGGGTGGGGGTTGGGGAGGGGAGGGACTTCAATGCCATAGAGTCCAATGGCTAGGGTTGCCAACCACCAGGTACTAGCTGGAGATCTCCTGCTATTACAGCTGATCTCCAGCTGATAGAGATCGGTTTGCCTGGAGAAAATGGCCACTTTGGCAATTGGACTCTATGGCATTGAAGTCCCTCCCCTCCCCAAATCCCACCTCCTCAGGCTCCGCCCAAAAAAACTCCTGCCGGTTACAACGAGGGACCTGGCAACCCTACCAATGGCCAAAGTGGCCATTTTCTCCAGGTGAACTGATCTCCATCAGCTGGAGATCAGTTGTAACAGCAGGAGATCTCCAGCTAGTACCTGGAGGTTGGCAACCCAAGTTGTGGCTCCTTCAAGACTAACATTTACTCTGGCCTAAAGTTTCGTGGACTGGAGCCCACTAGTGAGTGAGTGAAAGAGAAATGTAAGCAGCCTAGGGTTGCCAACCTCCAGGTACTAGCTGGAGATCTCCTGCTATTACAGCTGATCTTCAGCCGATAGAGATCAGTTCGCCTGGAGAATATGGCCGCTTTGGCAATTGGACACTATGCCATTGAAGTCCCTGCCCTCCTCAAACCCCACCCTCCTCAGGCTGTGCCCCAAAAACCTCTCACCAGTGTTGAAGAGGGACCTGGCAACCCTAAACCAGCCAGGCCCCAGGGCCATGAAATGCAAGAAATACAGAGTGTGGCATTACTGTAATAAGCACAACCACTATTCACAACAGCGGTAATTGATGCTAATACAATCTCCCTAATTTTGCTAAGCTGGTTAATACTTGTGGTGGGTGAGAAATGCCTGGTGTTTGGTCAAGTTGCAAGAAATGCAAGGAAATCTTTGCTTGGAACAGAATCTGAAATGTATGATACAGGGAATTTGCTAGCTCCAGGGCATGTATTACCGAAAGATCCAGATCAAATAGGGATTCCATTTACCCATCGACTTTTTGTAAAATAGGCTCAGGCATTCATTTGTAAAAGAGGCTCAGCCTTCATTCCCTGGCTGTTTATAGCTGTCAAGGATCACAACCTAAAGACTAAACGGACTTATTGTGGCACAAAGGTGCATGTAGTCAACATCCTGATCACTACAGTCTGATAATGAACTGTTTCTATGCCAAGTTGTCCAAAAGGTAAGATCTCCTCAACTATGTGCACAGATGCATAGTCAGTCTGCACATTGTTTAGCAGCCTGCAGGAATTGCCTCTGCTAGGGTGCCTAACTAGGGTTGTCAGGTCCCCCCTGGCCACCAGTGGGGAATGTGGGGATAGGGTTGCCAGGTCCCGGTTTGGAAACTCCTGGAGATTTGGGGGTAGAGCCTGGGGAGGACAGGGACCTCAGTGGAGTACACTGTCATAGCGGCCACTCACCAAAGCATCCATTTTCTCCAGGGGAACTGATTTCTGTAGTCTAGAGATAAGCTGTTATTCCAGGGGATCCTCAGGTCCCACCCAGAGGTCGGCACCCCTATGCTTATCACACTCTAGGTCAGGGGCGTCGAACTCATTTGTTACGAGGGGAGGATATGACATAAATGTTACTTGGTCAGGCCTCACCAGATTGGGAGCAGGGGGGAGGAGTGGCTGGCTTGCGGGCCAGATAAGAGGAGTTGGTTTTTATATGCCAACTTTCTCAACCTGTGAGGTAGGTGGGGCTGAGAGAGCTCGAAGAGAGCTGTGACTAGCCTGAGGTCACCCAGCTGGCTTCGTGTGTAGGAGCGGGGAAACAAATCCAGTTCATCAGATTAGCCACCGCCGCTCATGTGGAGGAGTGGGGAATCAAACCCGGTTCTCCAGATCAGAGTCCACCCCTCCAAACCACTGCTCTTTAACCACTACACCACACTGGCTCTCAAGAGGGCAGATTTGGCCCCCGGGCTGTATGTTTGACACCCCTGCTCTAGTGTCAAGGAGCTGCTCCCAAACAGTACCATCTTGAACCTTTGCTGCAGAATGCCCACCCGGAATGCCCATTTTGCTGCCATCATGGAGGCACTTTGCCAAACAAGAGTCTGGCGGTGTCACATTTTGCTGCCCGGGCTTCATCTCAGACCTATAGCAGCAAGAAGATCTTGGAGGACTAGGGAAGAAGATGAGGAAACAACCATTGGAGCGAGGGGCTGCCGGGGCCAGGAGTCAGTTCAGCAGCACGACTGGCATGACCGGAAGTAGACACTGCTGCGCCGGAGGTTACCTAGATGCTTTTGCAGGAGGGGCTGCTTCATCTCACCCCTGCCAGAGCCCTATAAAGAGACAATGAGATGGCCAGAAAAGGCTTCAGAGCAGATGGCCGCAGCTTTAACTGGGACAAACCTTAAGATCGGACAGGTAAACTGAAGAGTCCCTTGGAGTGACTCAGCCAAGGACCTTTTGGAAGGCACCTGGTCAGATGGGGAGACAGCCTACTCACCTCTCCTACACCCTGTATAAAAGAGGGGAAGCTGAGAAAAGCCCCTCCCACTCTCCATGAGCCAATAAAATGTGTAATCCACTTACCTGCTTGTCTGAAAATGAGTAAAGGGAGCTGCAGGCTTTGGCAACAGAGCGCTGGAGCATTAGGCACTCAATGGCCAAACCACCTTGAGCTTTCTGGAAACCCCACCCCTTGCAAATCCGTGACCTCTACATTCTCCCCCCCCCCCCTGTAGCTTTTGGGTGACTGCTACTACAGCACAAACAAAGGCCATGGCTGGTGAGGGCAGTGTTAGGGGGAACATCTGGCTGATAACACCTGGCTGGCACTTGGAAGCTGTGCAGCCTGTACCTGGGGGAGAATTTACTCCACAGCTGCCAAAAAGAGTATTGAAGGGAGGCATCCCTCTGAGGGTAGACCTTGGGCTGGTGCCAAGAGTCATGGATGGGTGGCTACCGAGACCCATTCCTAGCAGAGGGCCCATGCCACCAGACATTGGGCTGACTGGCCTTTTAATGGAAGCAGAGGAATCTGAGAATCACACTTCTTCCCAGTCTACAGGAACATCTCCTGATCCTCTTAGATACGCCAGCACTGATGGGACTAAAGGAAGAAGAGTTGTCACAGACACCTTGTGAAGTAGGTGAGAGTTCTGAGAGAACTGTGACTGTCCCAACGTCTCCCAGCAGGCTTCATGTGGAGGAGTGGGGAAACCAACCCTGTTCACCAGATTAGAGTCTGCCGCTCATGTGGAGGAGCGGGGAATCAAACCTGGTTCTCCAGACTGGAGACCACCGCTCCTAACCACTACACCACGCTGGCTCTCAAAAGGCACGCAAAGAAGTGGACAGCAGTGATGGAGGTGGAGGGAGAAGATCAACAACGGGACTAGGCGAAAGGTAGCTGTGAGTGGGGTGGTGAAAAGGGGGTTTCATTAGAGTGGCCCATAGACTCTTTGCTCATAAGAGTTCATAAGATGTCTGCAAGACATCTTGCAGAAAGTATAGCTGGCTGCTTAAAAATCTTCTCAACAAATAAACCTGCCTTGTGATCAGATTGAGGTTGGAGCAGAGGCTGCTTTGCAACAAATGCCGTTTTAGTCTGCAAAGGAAGATGAAATGCTTCCCTACCTCCCCCTAGTGGGAAGAGTCAATATTGCAGAAGTCCAAAGGAAATTTCAATCAGTCCACGAAGCAGGGGTGGGGAACCTCAGGCCCGGGGGCCATATAAGGCCCGCAAAGTAATTTGGCCTGGCCCTTCACGGGTCCTGGCAGATCTCAAGCTCAGAAGGATGCTGCCCTGCCTGAATATCTTGGGCCCAGCTGGGGACGGCGGAGCTCAAAAGCAAGTCGCTCTACGTGGCAGACACTCAGAGCCGTCTCCTGTCGTGCCTCTTGGGTAAATGTTTGACCAAATATAGCAGGCTAATTTTTAAGCTGATAATTTTGTATGGCCCGCGGATTATGTTATAAATATCCAAATGGCCCTTGGCAGAAAAAAGGTTCCCCACCCCTGTTCTAGAAGAATTTCAGGGTCTCTTTCAAATTTTGGCATTAGTCTCTGAGGGTCACTGTTAACAGTAGAGGGAATAATGCTATAGCAGGTGAGCTTGCCCCAAGAGTTTTATAAAGTACTCTGAAAACTGCAGGATTAGGTTACATGCTGTTATTTACCATGTTCTCTGACCTTCAAGCAGTATCTACTTCTCCCTGTTCTGCCAGGCAGCACCATATACCTCCAACTGGAAAACAGGAAACCAGCACAGGGGGGGTCCCTGATTCCTTGCTAGAAGATAATGCTCAGTGAAGGAGCATCTGTTCAGTGTGCCGAAGGTCCCAGGTTCAATCCCCAGCCTCTCCAGTTAAGGACCATGCAGCAGGTGATGGGAAAGACCTCTGCCTGAGCCGCCGCCAGTCTGAGTAGACAATACTGACCTAGATGAACCAAGGGTCTGATTCAGTATAAGGCAGACTGATGTGCTCCATGCCCTCACTTCCAGGGGAGTCATTCGGGGGGAGAATTTGGCAAAACTTCCCAGCTTGGGCATCTGCAAGGTCCTTGTATTCTCAAAGCTCTTTTGTGAGAAGCCAACTCATCTGGCTCATTGCCACAAGGAAACACTCCCTCAGTATAAACAGAGCCAGCATGGCGTAGTGGTGGACTCTAACCTGGAGAACCGGGTTCGACTCCCCACTGCTTCCCATGAAGCCTGCTGGGCGACCTTGGGCCAGTCACAGTTCTCTCAGAACTCTCTCAGCCCACATGGATGCAGGCAATGGCAAACCATCTCTGAATGTCTCTTGCCTTGAAAACCCTACGGGGTCGCCCTAAGCCAGCAGTGGCTGTTACCACACTTGTATTCCCAGCGATGTATTAAGAGTTTGAAAACGTTATAAAAAATAACTGTTCGCACTTGCTATGTATTCCCACCGATGTATTAAGAGTTTGAAAACGTTATAAAAAATACCGTCCGCTCTTTGTTTGGCCCCTTCAGCTGTGAAGACGTCTTCCAACCATTTATAAGCCGTGGTATCCACAAACCCTTTCAAAGCGACGTTTCTTATAACATTTTCAAACTCTTAATACATCGCTAGGGATACAAAGTGCGGTAACCCCCAGTGACTTGATGGCACTTTCCACCATAAACAGAGCAAAGAGGGCACCTAGTCCAATGCTGTCAGCCACACCCAGTTCAGAAAAAGGTCTTGGTTGCCTTACACCCATTCATGGCTAGAACAGACTTCATTGGCTACTAATTGGGTGTGGTTTTTCAGAAAGCTACACTCCCTCCCTTCCTTGGGCTAGGACAGCAGAATGCAAGAGTCCCACCTTCAAGAAGGCAAAGGTCTACTGGCGATTCTTTTGTGTCCTTACAGTTTTGTTAACCGCCTTGAGGATATAAGGCAGGATATAAATCTATTAAATAAAACGTAGCTGCTGCAGAACCCTAGAGAGATGCCGCTTGGGAGAAGCCATTTTTAGGCGGCAGCCTGGCTAGGAAGTTTAACTCAGGAAGAATAACCACCTCTGGTCAACATTATAGTAACATTCCCATTTGGATAGGTGTGAGGGAGGCAGAGGCTACTTCTGTGGTCTTACTCTCTTATTACAACGTCACAAGGGCCAGAGGGTGAAGCACTAAGATTTGGGGAGCCATTCAAGATGGCAGAATGAGTGAGAGAATACATGTCCTCAGGCAGTTCTCCTGAGAACATCAGAAAGGCCCTGCTGGATCAGACCAAGGCCCACCAAGTCCAGCAGTCTGTTCACACAGTGGCCAACCAGGGGCCTCTAGGAAGCCCCCAAACAAGACGACTGCAGCAGCAGCATCCTGCCTGTGTTCCACAGCACCCAAAATAATAGGCATGCTCCTCTGATACTAGAGAATAGGTATGCAGCATGACTACTAGTATCCATTTTGACTAGTAACCATGGATAGCCCTCTCCTCCATGAATATGTCCACTCCCCTCTTAAAGCCCTCCAAGCTGGCAGCCATCACCACATCCTGGGGCAGGGAGTTCCACAATTTAACTATGCGTTGTGTGAAGAAACACTTCCTTTTATCTGTTTTGAATCTCTCACCCTCCAGCTTTAGCAGATGACCCCGTGTTCTAGTATTATGGGAGAGGGAGAAAAGCTTCTCCCTGTCCACTCTCTCCAAACCATGAATTATTTTATAACCTCTATCATGTCTCCCCTCAGCCACCTTCTTTCCAAGCTAAACAGCCCTAAGCGTCCTAACCGCTCCCCATAGGACAGTTGCTCTAGTGCCGTAATCATTTTGGTTGCTCTTTTCTGCACCTTCTCAAGCTCTGTAATATCTTTTTAGGTGTGGTGACCAGAACTGTACACAGTATTCCAAGTGTGGTCTCACCATATATTTGTACAAGGGCAGTATATCATGTTTTATTCTCTATTCCTCATCTAATTATGGCCAGCATGGAATTTGCCTTTTTTACAGCAGCCACACACTGGGTTGACATCTTCATTGAGCTATCCACTACCACCCCAAGATCCCTTTCTTGGTCTGTCGCTGCCAACACAGATCCCATCAGTGTATATATGAAGATGGGATTTTTTGTCCCAATATGCATCACTTTACACTTACTCACAAATCCCAGGAGTGAGAGAAGACACTCCTTTACGTTTTCTGCCTTGAATACCAAAATATCTGAGGCCAAGTGTGGAAACACCATGGTGGGGGCTCCCGCTGAACAGGACAGCGAAGAAAACACACTTGATCACACTAATGATTTATCTAATCTAGTGAAGGATCCTATTCTGCAATGCCTAGCAAGATGCTCCATAAGAACATAAGGCCATGCTGGATCAGACCAAGGCCCATCAAGTGCAGAAGTCTGTTCACACAGTGGCCAACCAGGTGCCTCTAGGAAGCCCATAAACAAGATGACTGCAGCAGGGGAGGGGTCATAGCTCAGTGGTAGAGCATCTTCTTGGCATGCAGAAGGTCCCAGGTCCAATCCCCGGCATCTCCAAAGGGACTAGGCAGGTAGGTGATGCGAAAGCCCTCTGCCTGAGATCCTGGAGAGCTGCTGCCGGTCTGAGTAGACAGTACTGACTTTGATGGACCAAGGGTCTGATTCAGTACAAGGCAGCTTCATGTGTTCATTATTCTGCCTGTTCTACAGCACCTAATATAATAGACATACTCCTCTGATACTAGAAAGAATAGGTATGCATCATGGCTAGTATTCATATTGACTAGAAGCCATAGACAGCCCTTTCTTCCATGAACATGTCCACTCCCCTCTTAAAGTCTTCCAAGTTGGCAGCCATCACCACATCCTGGGGCAGGGAGTTCCACCATTTGACTATGTGTTCTGTGAAGAAATATTTCCTTTTATCTGTTTTGAATCTCTCACCCTCCAGCTTCAGCAGATGACCCCATGTTCTAGTGTTATGAGGGAGAAAAACATCTCCCTGTCCACTCTCTCCATACCATGCAGAATTTTAGAGACCTCTATCATGTCTCCCCTTAACCATCTTTCCAAGCTAAACTGCCCTAATGCTCCAATGGCCAAAAAGCCCCCACCCCGTGGCTATCCGTCTCCAATCCTGGTATTCATAATCAGGATCAATCTATCTCTGGAGGTTCTATTCAACCCTCATGGCCATTAATGGACCTGTTCTCTATAAGGAGAAATTCCCTCTACATCCCTCCAAATCTGGCTCCTTTCCACTAGGAAAATTCCACCTCTCCCGGTCTTGCTTAAAATGTCAACCATTATCTCCATAATGTAGCACAGGCTTTTGTGTCCCAAAGGATTTAGTTCAAGGATGGGTAGATAGAAAAGGAAAGTTACTTTATTTCAACATTGGCTGATGAGCAGCCAAGACCAACACTTTTATTGTTTCCTTGCAGCAGAGACAGAAGAGGGACGTTCTTCAGCGTCGTGAAGCAACCTTGCATTTGTACAAGATTCAATTTTGTTTGCCCACCGAACCGCAATATAAATTCAGTTGTTTTAAAAAGTTGCTTTGAGCCCCATATTACAATCAGTTTTAAAAAAATGAGAATAGGAATCGGCGATACCTGCTAGGAAAATAATCTCTCTCCCCTAAAAATATAGAAATATGTTTCTAAGACAATACGTCACAATACCAGAAGGAAGGTTCTGAAGACTGCAGAGAATTTACTAGCTGGTAGGGCGCACAATTTTTAGGAGACTGCAGGGGAGGGGGGGGAGAAAAACGCTCAGTCTGTGAGGATGCCGCGTTCCAGTCTCGATTGCTCCACGTGGTCTTTCACATAGTCTTTCGTTTCGACACCCGTTTCGTTGAGGATCGTGGTCCTCACAATGGCTTCCGTGACTGCGTACGGGTCGCAGTTGGCAGCAGGCCGGCGGTCTTCAAAATAGCCACACCCATCCTGGCCAACTTGGCGGGGAATCCGTATGCTGGCCCCTCGGTTGGCCACGCCTGCCGAGAACTCGAAGATGTTGGAGGTCTCGTGGTGGCCCGTCAGTCTCCGGGAATTGTCCTGGCCTCCTCGGGGATCATAGACACGGATGTGGTAGTCGTGCCGTTTGCTCAGCTTCTCAATCGCCGCTTCGATAGACCTAGCAAAAACAGGGCGGGAAAACGTGGTCAATGGGGTCACCTTTTGCAAATTTAGCCTTAGAGGAAGATGAGGAACTGGGAAGAAAGGAGGACGACCATTAATCCACTTAGTAGTGGACAGATTGGACCAAAATTCCTATCCTCGTTCAGGAAGTGAGCAAGTTATGGACTACTTTGCCATCTCTGGAAAGCCTAATGAACTTGTTGATATATCAACATTCATCACTTGAGGAACACCACCACTAGATGTTGCAACACATGTATAAAGGTAAAGGTCCCCTGTGAAAGCACCATGTCATTCCTGACCCATGGGGTGATGTCACATCCCGACGTTTACTAGGCAGACTTTGTTTGAGGGGTAGTTTGCCAGTGCCTTCCCCAGTAGTCTTCCCTTTACCCCCAGCAAGCTGGGTACTCATTTTACTGTCCTTGGAAGGATGGGAGGCTGAGTCAACCATGAGCAGGCTACCTCAAACCAACCTCCGTTGGGATCGAACTCAGGTCGTGAGCAGAGCTTGGACTGCAGTACTGCCGCTCACCACTCTGCACCACGGGGCTGTATAAACAGATCTAATTAGAAACAGAACTTCCAGATGCTCTGAAGAATGTTATGCTTTGCAATGCAGTCGAGTCCACATATTCAGTTGCCACTCACCCTGTGGAGTGACCAAGCATTGTGCATGCACATGTGAACCTGGACCAAAACAGGAGTTCACACAGTGTGAACTGTGGATTAATCCTGCAGACCTTTTATATTGGTCCCAGGGTATGGGTGAAAGGTACACAATGCAGCCATCTTTCTGCAGCTACAGCTGGTCTAAGTCAAGGCTCCTGGGAACCCCATGCTGGGCTCCAGGATGTGTTACACAAAATAATATCATGGAACTCAGTCCAAACTGCCTCGGTTGCAAGAGGGTCATGTTTGAATAAACATGACATCAACATTAGAGTTCGTGGCAGAAGCCTAACTCAATTCGCATGATGCTGGATGCCAGCAAAGTTGCCTTGAGTCTGGGTGCCAAGAAGGTGAGGTAAAAAACCCTTACAGAAGATGCCTCAAATGAAATAGTCTTTCCATGGAGATATCTCATGGCACTATGGTTGCCAGCTCTACCTGGAGATTTTGGGGGTGGAGCCTGGAGAGAGTGGGGTTTGGGGAGATGACAGTCATTATCATGGTAAAATGAATGTAAGAACATAAGAAAGGCCATGCTGGATCAGACCAAGGTCCATCAAGTCCAGCAGTCTGTTCACAAAGTGGCCAACCTGCTTATCTGATCCTGGAGAGAATGAGGGCAGGCTATACATTTGAAAAATAAATAAATAAATAAAATTTTAAGAACCCACAGCCCCTAAGCGATTCCTTAAGGTAACCAAACAAGCAGAGGTCAGGGAGGAAGGCTACTCACTTGAGTCCCCCTTCGCGTCTCATTTCCTCTGTGCTGTAATTGGTGTGGCAACCAGCCCCGTTCCAGTTGCCGGTCATTGGTTTGGGGTCCAAGGTGGCGACAACCCCGAAGTCTTCACACACCCGGTGCAAAATGAACCTCGCCATCCACAAGTGATCGCCCATCTCAATCCCTTTACATGGCCCCACCTGGAATTCCCACTAGAGGAAGGAAAAGGGAAAAGAGACTCTACTAGTGTTAACATGTTTTGCTGGAGCATTCGTTTTTTTAATTTTAAGGTCAAGTTACTAGTCCTGGTGGTTGTGGTATTTCAGCAGTTGGGAGGCTGGGTTACCATGACCCTTCTAAGCCCTTACTCTTGAGGCTAAATTTTGAAAAGCAGTTTAAGAAATGCAGTCCTCCACCAGAAGAAGTGGAAAACCCTCCTCCAAGTGGAGAGTTAGGACCTACAAGAGTTGGAACTGTAAAACGCCAAGAAAAACAGCAATTTCACCCTTAGTGATCAACACAAAATCTTGAAGTCTGCAGAAGAATGGGACAGTAGAGAAGAAATCCTGATAGCCAGTCCAGTAAAATGTTGGTCAGATGGTATGTTTTTTTAGTTCAGACGTTTTTCAGAACAGCTACAGCTTAGAGCACACCAATCTCATTTCAGTATCCCATAAGTGAGCCCAGATTGCTACAACCTCTCTCTCATTTCCATGGGTCAGGGGCCTTCCTGGTTGGGTCATCGTTCCGATTCACTGCCCTTTGTCATTGGCCAAGCAAAAAAGAGGCCTTTCATTTTTTACTCATTTATTGGCACCATTTCATGCTTGGAATTTTGCCCTTGGAATGGCACCAGTGTCCCATCCTAAAGCTAGACAACGCAGGAGCGCTAAAAAAAAAAGGTTTCCCGTTTTCACATACAACAGAGGCCTACTCTACCAGACCCGAGAAGAGCTACCACAAGACAGCCAAGAGGGAAGTCAGCTTGAAGAAAGGATTGACAGAATAAAAAAATTCCTAAAGGGAAGCAAAAAGCCAGAGCAGGAACTGCCGACAAGGGGCCGCAATCCTTCATGTCACCAATGTCAGCTGCAGAGAAATATCCACTACTTTTTTCTGCGCTTCCTTCGAAACACCCTTGGTTGGCTGATGGAAACCCCTTATCACCACCCAGGAGACGTTCTCCCCATCGTCAACAAATACCTGGGAGGGCATGACTTCAGCATTGGTGCCACAGATCATCACGCCGGCGTAGAGGCAAGCCTTGTAGTGGGATTCCACAATGTCACGCCCGTAGACTTTGTCCGCGCCAACCCCACAATAATAGGGCCCTGGAATGAATGATTGCACTGATTATAAGCACTAACAGAGAGCTCAGCACGTGCTGGTTAATCCTTAACATCCCCCTGCATTGACTGCAGTACGAGCTACGAGAATGGCGGAAAGCCTACAGCACAAAAAGTAGTCAGAGTGTCGGACTGGGATCTTGAAGACCCAGGTTCGAATCCCCCACTCTGCCATGGAAGATCGCTGGGTGCCCTTGGGCCAGTTGCACGTTCTCAGTTGTGGGGATAAAACAAGAAGAGGGAAGAATGATATTGTAAGGCGCTGCGGATCCCCATTGGGGGGGGGGGGAAGTGGTGGGGTTTGAATATATGTGAACGTCTCCACTGTTCTTTCTCCCTCTTTCTTCTGGTGAGCTTTCGCAGCCTCAGAGGAGTAAGCCCCAAAATGGGGGTGGCTCATGGGATGCTTTCTGCTGCCTAGAGATGCCTCCCTGCCCCAACTTTGCGGTGTGTGTGTGTGTGTGTGTGTGTGTGTGTGATTATCTGGAGTTGAAATCAGGAACTGATGATGTGGGGAAGAGATTTGACCAGTGTGACGCTGTCTCTCCATTTCTTTGAAACCCTTCTCCAAACCCCATTTTTCCTTTGGCACAACCGCTTAGCCCTCATCCCCTACAGAAACTGAATCCAAACGTATGCACACTGCAATGAATGACAGTTCTTCCCGTTCCTACAACCTCACCCCTCCCCACCTTCTGTAGTCCCCCTTGCAAGAAGTTGTAGTCTGGAGGTTTCTTGGGGCAGGGACCTTTCACCTAGTTCTGGGACAATTGCCTTGGAGAGAGGCTGTGGCTCAGTGGCAGAGCCTCTGCTTGGCGTGCAGAAGGTCCCAGGTTCAATCCCTGGCATCTCAAGCTAAAGGGACGAGGCAAGTAGGTGATGTGAAAGACCTCAGCCTGAGACCCTGGAGAGCCGCTGCCGGTCTGAGTAGTACTGACTTTGATGGACCAAGGGTCTGATTCAGTATAAGGCAGTGTCATGTGTTCATGTGTGTAAATAGCGCAAAAATATTTTGGTGAGCCTCTTCACATTATCATCGGGTACCTGGTCTCTCCACCCTACCTCCCCGCCTTGCCATCAACTGGCCGCATCACTGCAAACTCCTCTCTGGCAACCAATCACACCCCACCATACTCACAGGTGTGTCACTCATGGGAATATGCACAAGTGTCTCTGAGAATACATGGAGTGCTTTCCCCTCTTTGCTGGGGGAAGGTTCATTCCCATGCATTAAGAAGCAGGGTTTCTATACAAGTTTGTGTTATTTAGGCTCCGGCATACGTGGAACATTATAGAGTGATAAAGGTGAAAGGTCTTTTCTCCAAGAGGCTCAGGGAAGCATCTACTACAGTTCTCCCCTCCGTCATTTTATCTTCACAACAACCCTGTGAAGCAGGTTTGGCCGAGAGAGCGTGGGCCCAAGATCACCTAGTTTCTTGGCCAAGATCCAAACCAGATGTTAGGGTGTCCACAGGTCAGACCCATGAATGCCATCATGTCTAACTTGGCCCCAAGTGGGAGGTGACCCAAAGTTCCCCCAGCTTTGTATTATAACTAGTGTGTGTAGTGGTTAAGAGTGGTGGTTTGGAGGGGTGGGCTCTGATCTGGAGAACCGGGTTTGATTCCCCACTCCTCCACATGAGCGGCGGAGGCTAATCTGGTGAATTGGATTTGTTTCCCCGCTCCTACACACGAAGCCAGCTGGGTGACCTTGGGCTAGTCACAGCTCTCTTTGAGCTCTCTCAGCCTCACCTACCTCACAGGATGTCTGTTGTGGGGAGGGGAAGATGACTGTAAGCCGGGTTGATTCTTCCTTAAGTGGTAGAGAAAGTCGGCATATAAAAACCAACTCCTCTTCTTCCCAACACTGGCTATTATTATCCTCTTCCACACCCCTGGTTTGGTTCTTGAGGAAGCCTGCCTGGGAAGACCCATTTGCTTCAGGGGCCAGCCAGGGTATCGTCAGCTGTTCTGAAACCAGGCGAGTCATTTTCAAAGCAAAGGCTTCGCAACCAAACCAGACCTTCAGTGGAAACTTTTGTGCAATGCCTGGATCCCCAACAGCAGCACTGAGTCACAGAGGTAACACCGCTTGCTGGAGGGCATGGATGCACAGATGGAGTCAGCCTGACTCCAAGACTATTAAAGCACAGAGGAAAAGCTCTCGTACAAGTCTCCGCCGGTGCCAGCGAAGCATGCCTCTTTGCGAGACAGGATCATCGGAAGGGCCAGCCAGTCCTCCCAGCTAGAGTTTTCTATATATAGACTCTTTTACAAGGATCCAACTAAGCACAGAGGGCAACCGCCAGAACTTTGCTCTAACTTGCAAAGGGAGAGAAGGAAGCAGTTGTGTCTCACACACACACACACACACACACACGAAGCCGCCTTATACTGAATCAGACCCTTGGCCATCAAAGTCAATATTGTCTACTCAGACTGGCAGCAGCTCTCCAGGGTCTCAGGCAGAGATCTTTCACATCACCCACTTGCCTGGTCTATTTAACTGGAGGTGCTGGGGACTGAACCTGGGACCTTATGCATGCCAAGCAGATGCTCTGCCACTTAGCCACGGGCCCTCCCCTTGTCTTGCCAAGCCGGATCCTCATTCTTCCGAGGTTCACACCAAAGAGGCACAGAGCTCAAGGAGGTAACCACAGCAACTCGAGGTAAACATCTGAAGCTGCCTTATATTGAGCTGGTCCACTGGTCCAGCTTCCCTGGCACAGTCTCCCCCCACCTGTTGGCCGATCTCAGGCCTGCTAACCAAGGCCCTTTTGCTGGAGATGCCAGGAATTGAACCTGCATTTGAAGCCGGTGCTCTCCCACAGATCCATGACCCTCCACTCCCAGCAGGAGAGTGTGAATAACCTCCAGGTTCATTTGTGTAATGCCAAACCAACATTCGGCATGATATCTGAATCAGCCCTTAAGACATCCAAACCTAAGAAATTCGAAATTCTGCACAACGCTGTTCCGGTTCAGGAACTCGAGTGCCTATGTGCCAAAGCACGTGGGCGAATCACAAAACAAAGTCCCACATTATTAAATATATTTTTAAAGTTCAATCCCTGGGTTTACACAATATATACAAGCTCCTAGTTTTAAGAGCAGAAAGAGTAAATTTAACTACAGACAGTGTAACTCCCTTAGCACAACTAGCCAAGTAAAAGGTGAAAATTATGCGAGCAGACAGGAAACTTAGCAACAAGAGCTGTTATAAAGCAAGCCTTTTGAGTGGAATATAAACTACAACTAAAAGAAAAAAAACGACTTAATGATTCAATGTCTGCTCTTCCACAGGGACAGGATCTCTGGGCTCGAGAGACTCCAGCACAATGGCCCACTGTTTCTGCTAAAGGCAGTGTGTTTACCTGAGCTAAAAAGAAAAGCTAATGACTGGGACGGTAAAAAAGTTAAAATATTGTTGCTGGACAGGAAATAAAGGGCTTGAAAAGCCCCAATAAAGTGCAGAACAAACTCTTTTAGCATTCTGGTTAATTCTATTCTGATCATACATCCTTAACAATTCAAAATTTCTCTACCGAAGAAGAGGATGGTAAAGCTACTCCAATGCTTCTTAACTTTGTATCTACTAAGATGCTCCAGGATGACACGTGAGAATCTTGCTGTGACCACAGTAGTAAAAATTTTTACTTTACTTTTAATAACAAAGCTCCTTCAACCCGAGATCTGGAACCATAAGTAGTAAAATCCAAATCCTGGAAGTTCAACACCCTTCTCCGAGTTGGCTTCGCCTGTACGATAGCCGCAGTCTGGATCCAGGAGCTTTGCAAAGCACTGACAGCCCACCGGCCAATCCCGAAGAAGCCTTTGGCTCCCAAAATTTCCCTAATCATTGCATACATTTGCAAGCTTAACTGGCACCACCATAAGGGCCAGAAACTTTTAGCTAAAACTTTACAGTCAGAGACTTTTGGGATAGCCAGATGTGTTCCCCGCTCCACAAAGCGAACTCAACAGCAGCTAATTTATTCATAGAATCACAGAGTTGGAAGGGACCACCAGGGTCATCTAGTCCAACCCCCTGCACATTGCAGGAAATTCACAACTACCTCCCGCCCCAGACCACCAGTGACCCCCTACTCTGTGCCCAGAAGATGTCCTCCCTCTCATGATCTGCCTCAGGTCATAGAATCAGCATTGCTGACAGATGGCCATCTAGCCTCTGCTTAAAACCTCCAGGGAAAGAGAAAACCTTTAGGTCGAAAGCTTTAGTCTTACCCTGTGGTCCCGGAAAGCCGTTTTCAGGCCAGCCGTAAGGGTGCCCATTGATGCCCAGCAAGGTGTACTCCTGCTCCATCCCAAACCAAGGGTGGCTGTCCTCCACCATGTCCATGATCTTCTTACAGGTGTGCCTCAAATTGGTCTCTGCAGAGAAGAGGGTTTCAAGCCTGAATCATGGGGGGGGGGGGGAATGGGGGCAGGGGGGAAACCGTCAAGAAGCCCCACCTGCATGTTTTCGATTGTACTTCAGGACTTCGCACAAGACAAGCTTGTTGGGGTCAAGACAAAAGGGGTCGCGGAACATTCTGACGGGTATCAGGAACATGTCGCTGTTTGAGCCTTCTGCTTGATCTGTGCTGGAGCCGTCGAAATTCCATTCAGGCACATCTGCAGGAGGGTGGAAACAGAAGATTTTTAAGAATCCTTAATAGAATCCTAACAGATTAAAAGCCTGGGCCCCAAAGGCCTGGCCACATCCAGAAGTTGGCGAAGCTGTGGTTTATAAGCCACTGTTTGATCATGAAAAATGAGTTGTGATGTCTAATAAACTAGGCCTGCTGGCTGGCACCAAAGCACGGTTTCCAACTAGAATCTACAGCTGGTTTGTTAGCCACCCTATACAAACTGTGGCTTGCTGCAACATTGGAATCCACAAACCACCATTTGTTCATCCTTGTTCTGGCCACAGAGCCAATAGTTTAGAGACCATGATCTCCATGCTGGAAGGCAGAGAGACAGCAAGACACAATATACTGGGGTGGACACATAAAGCCTGGTAGAATAAGGAGCTTGTTGCACAAACCGCAGTTCCTCACAAGTCTGAATGCAGCCCTTATGGTACAGTACAAGCATAACATCAAACCACAGTTGATGTGGTAGGAATGAGCCCAGAAAATCATCTCATCTCTGTTAGCCTTGTGCATGGCCCACTAAGCACTTCTATCGTTTGTTTTCCTCCCTGCAAACCAGGATTCAGCCAGAATCCTGAGTTGCAGGGAGGAGATGACAACATAGCTTGTGGTTCAGACAAATACGAGCTACAACTTGGCCGGAATGCAGAAGACGTCATTATCAAGCTGTGTGCTCAGCAAGCTGTGTGCTCAGCAAGGAGTACATGACTACAAGGATGTCCCCAGTCTTGTTCACATAACAGCAAACTATTGTGTGCCATTCTGTTTGAGCCCTACCTTCCAATTCAGAGTTGTCTGTGTGGACGAATGCGATCTTGCGGTGCATCAACAAGAGGTATAACATCCAAATTGCAAGATGTCATAGCCCTGCCGTACACTGCGTTGGTCAGGCCGCACCTAGAGTATAGTGTGCAGTCCTGGAGGCCTCACTTCAAAAAAGGATGTGGACAGAATGGAGCGGGTGCAGAGGAAGACAAAGCCACAAGGATGATCAGGGGCCTGGGAGACCAAGTGCTATGAGGAAAGGCTGAGGGACCTGGGAACTCTTAGCCTGGATAAGAGGAGGTTGAGGGGGGACATGATTGCTCTCAAGTATTTCAAGGGCTGTCACTTAGAGGAGGGCAGGGAGCCGTTCCTGTTGGCAGCGGAAGATAGGATTTGCAATAATGGGTTTAAGTTGAGGGCAGAAAGGTACCAGCTGGATATTAGAAAAAAGTTTTTTACAGTAAGAGTTGTTCGACAGTGGAATCAGCTATCTAGGGAGGTGGTGAGCTCCCCCTCGATGGCAATCTTTAAGCAGAGGCTGGACAAATTAAGTAGGGGGTTGGACTAGATGGCCTGTATGGTCCCTTCCAACTCTATGAAACTATTACTTCTATCTTACCAATGCCGGGTTAATAGGGACCCTTCACATCAAGATGATATTACTCTGTAAAATGTAATGTCGACTCTTTTTAGGCACATCATCATCGTTCTGGGAAGCAAGAGCCCTGGCCCAAGTTTTTATTCATCACATTTTATCCTACCCTTCCCAGAGCAGCATGCATGGTTCCCCTTCCCTGCATCCATTTTATCTTCACAACAACCCTGCGAGATAGGGTAAGCAGAGACAGAGATCGGCTGGCCCAAAAATCACCCAGTGAGTTGCATGACTGGGGCAAGGGCTTGAAGCCAGGCCTCCTACACCATACCGGCTCTCAGTCCTTTCGGTCTGGATCAAAAGCCACGCAGTTACTCACAAGGGTTGCGACACAGTTTTGCATCACTAGGCAATGCTCCAGGCCGCAGCTCCATCCCACCTATAATTAAGACACCCCAAGCTGAAATGCCAGGCTTACCAGGGCCATTGGGCAAGGCTAAGCAAGAAAAACAAAAACAGACACCCAGAAGGCAGCAGGTTTATCCATCTGTTCAAGACCTCTACAAGTTTCTAGTCCCCATGACAGGCTCATGTGTGATAGGCACGAACCAAGATTTAAAAAGGAAACAGGAGAAGAAAATAGCGGCTGAGGAGAATGGTACCCCTTTATAGTGTCAAGGAAAAGTTAAATTTCATTTCCCCTTTTTAAAGTGTGAAGTGGTTGATGTGTCCAAGCTACTGGAGGGAAGGTTAGGAGCCTTATAAAAGCCACATTAGTAAGAGTATTGTTCTTGTTTCTCTTTTCTCTTCTTTGGTAAAACATAAACATTGTAAGCTCCTTGAAGTAAGGACCTGCTTTTGTTATACTTACCTTACTCTGTAACGTACAATGATGACTATTTGTATAGCGCAAAGAGACAGGCAGAAATAGTGGGAGTCTAAAATGAAAAGAGAGACCAAAGGCAAGGAGGCCACAGATGGATTTGCCAGCCGTTAGCGGGTGCAACATTTCTCCATTCTGCCAACAGCACATGCCCTGCTCAGAGCTGGAGGGGAAGGGGAAAAAATACCCTCACAGTTGCTCCAAAAGTCAGCACTGCAGTCTAAAACAAGAGCCCCTCTGCCCCTCGGGGGCTAAGCAGGGCCAGTGCCATGCAAATGTGCATGCACACACAGACACACTTTGGCTGGCTACAGAGGCTAGCCAAAATCTGCAAGTTGTCATCAAAGGAGCGGTCGGCATGTTCAGAAGGAAGGCAAAGGATCACCTTGTCACCTGGAGCAAGGAAGCCCATCTATGGCAACAAAGCATTTGGGCACTGACAAGGCACTTTCTGCCACATGTGACACCCTGCAAGCTAGCCAGGCTGTCATGCTATTTTGCCAAGCGTTGAGAGCAACCTGCCAAAGCGTTCAATGCCACCTGCTGCTGCACCCAAGGTCCAAGGGAGGGGCCGTGGCTCAGTGGTAGAGCATCTGCTTGGCATGCAGAAGGTCCCAGGTTCAATCCCTGGCATCTCCGGTTAAAGGGACTAGGCAAGTAGGTGATGTCAAAGACCTCTGCCTGAGACCCCAGAGAGCCGCAGCCGGGCTGAGCAGACAATACTGACTTTGATGGACAAAGGGTCTAATTCAGTATAAGGCAGCTTCATGTGTACCCAAGACAGGGAAAGCCACACCCAGCCTTACCTTCAATGCATTTTGGTTCATGGTTCAAAGTTCTGGTTTTACAGCGAACTCCTTCTCCGCTGCCGTCGATCCAGACGTAGGTGACCAGCACCTTGTCTCCCTGGGGCAGCTTCATGTACTGGTCTCGGACCACCTTGTTGAGCTTAGAACTGTGCGACACAGACATGGTGGCGGTGGTCTGGGGAAGGAAGATGAGAGAGATTCAGAACCCCCCCAATTCCAACATGGAGCGAAGCAGGAATTTGCCCTGCACACCTAGCCATAGGCCTACACTGCAACCAGCTGAACTGTACAGAAGATCAGTGATCAGAACACAAAGCACAAGCTCTAAGGTACCAACCTCGATCTTTGGTATCGGGGTGGGGGAGAACCTCAGCTAGCAGGTAGTGATTTCTTCCAAGAACCTATAGAACCACTGCCAGCTAGAGTAGATACATCGCTGGGAATACATAATGCAGTAACCCCCACAGGTTAGGAACATAAGAAAGGCCCTGTTGGATCAGACCCAGGCCCATCAAGTCCAGCAGTCTGTTCACACAGTGGCCAGCCAGGTGCCTCTAGGAAGCCCACAAACGAGACGACTGCAGCAGCAGCATCCTGCCTGTGTCCCAAAGCACCTAATATAATAGGCATGCTCATCAGATCCTGGAGAGAATAGGTATGCATCATGATTAGCATTCATTTTGACTAGTAGCCATGAATAGCCCTCTCCTCCATGATCATGTCCACTCCCCTCTTCAAGCCTTCCAAGTTGGCAGCCATCACCACATCCTGGTGCAGGGAGTTCCACAATATAACTATGCTTTGTGTGAAGAAACACTTCCTTTTATCTGTTTTTATAAGCTTACATGATAAGCAACTGAAACCACAATGACAAAAGAGACGCAGAGCCTAAGCTGGCCTGAACGCACCCTGCTCTGCCTTAATTTAATCAAGGCACTTAATATCCTGCTTTTCTCCCCAGCCCAAAGCAAGTGACCTTGTTCTCCCCTCCTCCATTTTATCCTTACAGCAACAACCCTATAAGGTAGGTTAGGCTGAGTGTGTGTGACTGGCCCAAGGTCACGCAAAGAGTCTCCATGGCAGGGTGGGGATTCGAACCTGGGCCTCCCCCGATCCTAGTCTGACACTCTAACCACTATGCTACACTGAGTGCCACTTGCTCTGCATTACGATATTTTTTACCTTGCTTTTTTTGGTCACCGGAAGCAGCTTACAACACTGCTCTCCCCTCTGTTGTCTTCGTAGCATTACCATGTCAGCCACAGAAGTTCAATGGGGGGAGAAATATAGGGCTGCTGGACTCCTCTCTAACAGCCCCACAAGCTACCAGAGCGCCCTCCCTCCACCCACCTTCTCCCCCTGCCTTTTCTGGGGCAACCTGGGTTCATTCCAAGGGGAGGGGAGGCCGGAAGACACAGCAATTGCAACCCTTTTGACTGTGGGGGTTATTGCATTATGTATTCCCAGCGATGTATTAAGAGTTTGAAAATGTTATAAAAAACATCGCTTTAAAAGGGTTTTTGGATGCCACGGCTAAAAAATGGTTGGAAGAAGTCTTCACAGCTAAAGGGGCCAAACAAAGTGTGAACAGTATTTTTTATAACATTTTCAAACTCTTAATACATCGCTGGAATACATAATGCAGTATAACCCCATGTGTTTTGCTGGGTTGCCAACTTTGGGAGAAAAACCTCAGCTGTCAGCCCTTCTAGGGAGAGAGTTTTCCTCCCTTGTGTATGCTGCTGTTTAAAATGCCCTGTCTATATCAATGGTACTATTTAAATTAAGAAGAGCAAAATAAGCTGCCCAAGAGAGAAGATCTTCATCCAAAGCCCTGCTCCATCCAGATGGCAATAAAGGACAGGGCATTTTCAGTGGTGGCACCTCATTCATGGAAAACCCTTCCCATAAGCATCTGCTTTGCACCTAACTACTGTATTTTGGGCACCAGGCCAAAACTTTTCACGTTGCTCAGCGATTTACAGGAGATTGATGCTTAGTTCAGTTTGACTGGTTCACTTATTATATCCTCCTCATCAATATTAAATGTTTTATCATCCATTACCGAGTCACCTTTGCTGATGGCTCGTAGCTCATTCGTTTAGCTTAATTTTATGGCTGCTTATCGATTCAAGGTCTGGTTATCATGCGTGACCTCTGTCAAGATCACAGCAAGGGCACTCTGCACGCACACAGGAACTTATAGCCTGCTGTACTTTTAATGCAAATGTCTAACCAACCTCGAGCCAGCAGACATCTAACTATCACGTTTTTATCTCACCTTGCCTCCAAGCAACAGGCAGAACAGTTCTCTCCTGCCTTTTATTTTAGTGTCACAACAACCCGGCTAGGCTAGGCTGAGAGAGGAAGAACGGCCCAAAGTCATCCCGGTAAATTTCATGACAGAACAGACATCTGAACTCAGATCTCCCTGATCCTAGTCTGACAACCTAACCACTAGAATCATAGAGTTGGAAGGGACCACCAGGGTCATCTAGTCCTACCCCCTGCACAATGCAGGAAATTCACAACTACCTGCCCCTCACACCCCCAGTGACCCCTACTCCGTGCCCAGAAGATGGCCAAGATGCCCTCCCTCTCATCATCTGCTTAAGGTCATAGAATCAGCACTGGTGAAAGATGGCCATCTAGCCTCTTCTTAAAATCCTCCAGGAAAGGTTTTTACTCCATACTGGCAAGGGAACGGGACAGTAGTCTACGCCAGGGGTGTCGAACTCATTTATTATGAGGGCCAGATATGACATAAATGCCACTTTGCCAGGCCATGCCTTGCCAGCCCAGATCGGGACTGGGGGGGCAGCTGCCTCGGAGGGCTCATGGGCTGGATAAGAGCTCTCAAGGGGCCAGATGCAGCCCGTAGCAGTTATGTTTGACACCACTGGTCTACACTACAGTGAGTGACATGCATGTATTATCTTACCCTTACTGCATTTGCTTCCTACTTCTATAATCCCATTTTCTCTGTTTTGACGAGTCTGTTTTTGTTTGTTTTGCATTCTTTCTAACTTTTGTAATCCTCATCTTGTTGCATTGCTTATTAGACGTCTCAGGCTATCTGACTGCACTGTCTTCTATGCAATCCACTAAGTCCTGGCAAGAAAGTAATGCTATTCTATCAATAAGTAGAAAGGTAAAGGTCCCCTGTGCAAGCACCGGGCCATTCCTGACCCATGGGGTGACGTCACATCCCGACATTTCCAAGGCAGACTTTGTTTGCGGGGTGGTTTGCCAGTGCCTTCCCCAGTCCTCTTCCCTTTACCCCCAGCAAGCTGGGCACTCATTTCACCGACCTCGGAAGGATGGAAGGCTGAGTCAACCTTGAGCCGGCTACCTGAAACCAACGTCCGTCGGGACCGAACTCAGGTCGTGAGCAGAGCTTGGACTGCAGTACTGCAGCTTACCACTTTGCGCCGCGGGGCTCCCTTATATCAATAAATACATCAAAAAAAGAAGAAGTACTGGCTATGAAACACCTTACTAAAGACTCATTAGAGTGATAAGGAAACCAGGAAAAGCGGTCACTAAACCAACACGGGCAAGGAGCTGGAACAACAAACACCAGTTCCTATAGGCTGAGTCAAGAACACAATGAGAACAAGCAAATTCCACATTCAGATTAAATCACCAGGCCTCTTGCTGACCTTAGAAACAAACAGCTTTAGTGTGGCAGGGAGGATTCGTGGACTACCACCCACCATAGAAACAGCAGCAGCAGTTTCCCTCCGTCAGCGGATTTAAGACAGAGACCCCAACGAGGGATCTTTGTTCTGGTCCACCAGAACCCCTCCCTTCTTTGCTCCAGCCAGTGCAGAAATTTTTGCATCAAAATATCGCACACTAAATGCATTTCAGTGCTATGATACCACTGTTGGGAGGGGGAGGGGAGACATCCTTTGTGGTTTATGCTGTAATGGACTAGCACAGCCTCCCTCCCAAAACTGGTCACTGTTTAAGATTATTAATGTTTACTCTCCGACTCCGATTCTCACGCCACCTTCCGAATGTCTCAGTTTGCTATTGCGGCCAGGAAGATCAGAGCTCTTGAAGCTATCAAGAAAAATTCTGTACAGGAAAACAAATGAGTGGGATCGTTGTTTCAATAGAGACTTTGCATGAAATAGTTTTTATCCAGGCAACGCACATTGATGCAATTTTATCCTTTTTAGAGTCCACGTTTGTTTTTGTACATGTGTACGGTTATTTTGCAATGGCCTACGGGCTAAACAAATAAATGAATTCATTCAAGATTTTTGCAATGTAATTCAAGGGACAGAAGGAACCGCGAAGAGGCTTGCTGAAGCACACCCCCGTGCCTTAACAAGCACAAAGGAGGAGGATAAGGATGCAAAGTTTGCATTGCAAACCCGCGCCCCTCCCGCTGCATTATTAACACTGCTGGTGGTTGAAACACCACGAAATAATCACCACCCCCATTTCGCACCACCCCAGGGCCGAGCTGAGTAAAAAGCGACACAATGGATGTAAGAAAATGGGGGAGAGAAGGAGGGAGCGGGGCGGGGGGAGCTGCAAAAGCCATTTTGTCTGGGACTGGAGAGTGAGGCCATTTATGCCTGGGAGGTTTTGCCTTGGATTCGCCGCATTTCCCCCATCCAAGTTCTCAAAACTCAACAAGCCCCCCCATGCAGAGTTCGGAGAATCCGGGTGGGGGGAAAGGGGGCATCTAGGTATATTGTGGTTGTTTTTCTATCTCTGTCTTTTGGTATGCCAATAAAGGTTAATGAAATGAAATGAATGAAAGGGGCATCTAGAGAGCGGCAGATCCAAGGCAAAACCTCCCAGGCATAAATGGCCCGAGTCTTTTGTCTGCTTCCAGGGCGATCCCCGGGAGGCCGCACTTCGGAAGAGCTCCGCGGGCTGGAACGGGGCTACTCAGAAGTCAGCCATCGTGCCTCTGGCCATTTATTCATGGAAGGTTTTGCCACTCTATAGATGCCCATTTCCTCCATCTGAATGCTCAAAACTCTGCATGGGGGCTTATTGTTGAGTTTTGAGAATACGAATGGGGGGGGGGGGAAAGTGCATCTAAAGCACTGGTTCCCAACCAGGGGTCCATGGACCCCCAGGGGTCTGCGAGAACTAAATTAAGGTCCGCGAAACAAAGTTATAAACCCATAATAAATTAACATTTTCAATTAAACGTTCTCTATTATAAAATATATATATTCAAATATAATTCTAAGTTTAATGTTTAACTAACAGTTATGATTAAAGTTTATTTTCAAATTCCCGGAATTTTTATTTTGAACCTTGGGGTCCCTGCACCGAACAAAAAAGTCCTAGTGGTCCCTGGTCAAAAAAAAGGTTGGGAACCACCGATCTAAAGAGTGGCAACTCCAAGGCAAAACCTTCCAGGAATAAACGGGTGATCCATTTCTTCCTGGAAGGTTTTGCCTTGGAGTTGCCACTCTTTCGATGCACTTTCCCCCCCATTCCTAGTCTCAAAACTCTGCATGGGGGCTTATTGTTGAGTTTTGAGAATATGGATGGGGTGGGGAGGTGGGGGAAAGTGCATCTAAAGAGTGGCCACTCCAAGGCAAAACCTTCCAGGAAGAAATAGCCAGATCTGTCTCTCTCTCCTCCCCACCCCCGTCTTCAATTAACCAGCCAGCCCTGGACGGAAAGGCCACGTGGAGAAAAGTTCGCAAAGTTCAGCGAGCGACTCTAGGAAGAGGCAAAACCGGGGGCTTCAAACCAACCGGAGAAGCCTCGAAGGGGGTACCGCGCAACTGAGGCCATGTGCGCACGGGAGGCGTTGCCTTGGATTTGGGGCTCTCCAGCTGCGCATTCCCCCCCCCCCCTCCTCCAAACTCAAAACTAAACTCCCAAGCAGAGTTCTGAGAATGCGGATGGGGGGAAACGCGCAGCTGGAGAGCCCCAAATCCAAGGCAACGCCTCCCGTGCGTAAACGGCCTTAGGCTTGCAGACACACCCGCAGGTCCAAGAGGGTCTAACCTCGCCCCCTCCTCCCCCACAAGCGCCTCTTGCGCAAGAGATCGACCCTCGGAAGGGCAGAGCGACAGCCGCAGAGCCCCCCACCCCCCCAAAAAAAACCCAACCCAGGCGGGCTGCTTGGCTCTTTTCGTTTAATTTTGGCCAGAAATAAAACAAAAGCACTCCCCGGCTGGGAAGCCCAGCTAAGCTCCACGGGCAACAGTAAGGACCCCAGCCTACACAACGTCTATTAATAGCAGAAAAGAGCAAGAGTCCAGTAGCACCTTAAAGACGCACAAAAATATTTTCTGGCGGGGCAGAAAATATTTTTGTGAGTCTTTAAGCACCGTGAATTAACGTCTATTAAAATAGCAAATTTTAGTTGCATGCAGTAAAACCGTTGGAACTTCCATTATATTTCCCAGCTGCTAAAAGGTCGCGGACGGCCCAGGCTAGCCTGATCTCGTCGGGGCTCAGAAGCTAAGCAGGGTCGGCCCTGGTTAGTACTTGGACGGGGGACCCCCAAGGAAGCCCAGGGTTGCTGTGCAGAGGCAGGCCCTGGCAAACCACCTCTGTTCGTCTCTTGCCACGAAAACCCCAAAAGGGGGTCGCCATAAGTCGGCTGCGACTCGACGGGCACTTTTACGCACGCCAAAGGTCGCTCCCGTTTCCGAGGGGTGGTCTAACGTTGAAGGGGGCCCCGCTTCGTCGGGGGGCCCACCTGCCCTGGGGCAAGCGGACCCAATGGGCAGCCCGCCACTGGCCCCCCGGGCCACCCCTCCGGAGGCGGTGCGGTGCGCCCCGGAGCGAGAGCGCAAGCGGGTAGGGCGCGCTTACCTGCGCCTCCTCCGCGGCAATGTTCTCCCGGGACGAGGACCGCGCTCAGCCGCCGCCGTCCCACCCCGCCGGCCGGTCTTATAGGGACGCCCCCTGGCGGCTCTCCGCGGAGGCCGGAGGAAGAGGAGGAGCGCGGCCAGAGGGAGGGCCGGAGGGGGCCGGAGGGGGCCGGAGGGAGGCGGCCGTCGAAGCCCCGCTGCGCCCTGGCGGAGCCTGGGGTGCCGAGCGGGCAGGAGGGCGCCTGCAAGGCGTTGGCTGGCGGGCGGGCGGCTCTTGGCAAGGGGAGGGTGGCTGGGTTTGCTTTCCCGAGAAGCCGTCGATTGATTATTGGGGCGTCCACACGACCGTCGCCAATGGCGTCGGATTTAAATTACAAAAAAAAAAGCACGTCTTCGAATCGGATTAGGGAAGTTGCCGTCTGGGGAGCCTTTTAAAGCGGAAACAGCTCTCGACGTTAAAGAGATACGCGGCAGAGGGAGGCGCTCTGCGCATGCAGCTGACCTGCACGTGCAAGCTGGCCCAATGCCAGCACTCTGCGCATGCAAGCTGACCCAATGCCAGCACTCTGCACATGCAAGCTGACCTGCACATGCAAGCTGACCTGATGCAGGCTGACCCAATGCCAGCGCTCTGCACATGCAAGCTGACCCAATGCAAGCTGACCTGCACATGCAAGCTGACCCGATGCAAGCTGACCCAATGCCAGCACTCTGCACATGCAAGCTGACCTGCACATGCAAGCTGACCTGATGCAAGCTGACCCAATGCCAGCACTCTGCACATGCAAGCTGACCCAATGCAGGCTGACCCAATGCCAGCGCTCTGCACATGCAAGCTGACCCAATGCAAGCTGACCTGCACATGCAAGCTGACCCGATACAAGCTGACCCAATGCCAGCACTCTGCACATGCAAGCTGACCCGATGCAAGCTGACCAATGCCAGCACTCTGCACATGCAAGCTGACCCAATGCCAGCACTCTGCGCATGCAAGCTGACCCAATGCAAGCTGACCCAATGGTCTAAGCACCCTTAGACCACAGTCGGTAGCCGTATTAGTCTGTCTGCAGTAGTAGAAAAGGTCAAGTGTCCAGTAGCACCTTAAAGACTAAAAAAAATATTTTCTGGTAGGGTATGAGCTTTCGTGAGCCACAACTCACTTCTTCAGACTATCTGAAGAAGTGAGCTGTGGCTCACGAAAGCTCATACCCTACCAGAAAATATTCTTGTTAGTCTTTAAAGTGCTACTGGACGCTTGCCCTTTTTTACACCCTTAGACCATTTATGCACGGGAGGTTTAGCCTTGGATTTGCCGCTCTCTAGATGCGCATTTTGTTGGAAATACAATGTCTAGTGCACAAAGATTGATTGAAGAAAGGAAGATCAGCAGGGGGCAGCAAGTGTGAGAGTTGGATAGATAGAAAGGTTGTGATCCTTCTCCCTTCTCTTCCTGTGTACTTGTTGGTTCCTATAATGCACCCCTCCTCTTCCTTTTAGTTACAGTGAAAGAGAGGAGTAACAGGCTGCATGTTACCCTGTTAGTTATGGACCCTAGTTAGAAATAAGCCTGTCTCTCAGTCGGTTACCAAGTTTGTGATTTCTGAATAAACTCCCTTTGTTTAGTCCTTAATCAGACACAGGATCGTTCTTAAGAAAAACTCCATTTCCTCCACATTTTCCCCATCCGAATTGCCAAGGCTCTGCATGGGGGCTTATTTTTGAGAACTCGGATGGGGAAAATGTGCATCTAGAGAGCGGCAAATCCAAGGCAAAACTTCCCATGCGTAAACGGCCTTCGGGTTGGTTCCCTGGAAGTCTAAAATTGTGTGTATCGCTGATAGGCTCACTCTCTCGCATAGGGTTGGAGGAGAACTGGAGACCGCCGCGTGCAAATCCCCCCTATTTGCCCTGGTAGTCGATGGGGGATTTTCGGCCACTGACTGTGGCTGAGCCTAGCCAACCTCACAGGGTTGTTGTGAGGCCCCGTCAGAACCATGCGTCCCACCCTGGGCTCCTTGGAGGGGGTGCACAGAATCCCACCCGCTGCTGCAACTTTGGCCAGCTTTTCTGATGCCTTAATTTAATCTTCTGCTATCGATTCCTGTTCCCTTTCTACAAATGGCATTGTTGCCCAGTTGTTTTTATCGGCTCCCTGCCTTATTCTTGATTGTTATGGCGATCTTGAATGGTTTCGGTTGCATTTATGTAAGCGGTCTGAACTGTGTGGCTGGGCCAGAAAATAATCAAAGGTTGTTTTTTAATATAATGTGGATGATGGCATGATGTCCCTGCTTCCCTCAACACTTGCTTTAAATGTTTTCCTGTTATTAGTTTCGGGGAGCGGTTACAGGGATTTAAATAGGTTCTTGATTTCAGTACTAGGAGGATTCAGAATTAATTTTTCAAAACAAAGAACAGGACTTTTTGGGGGGGGGGAATGACCCTTTGGACCTCCGCCATGACGTTTGGCAGCCACAGTCTCTCCCTGTCTGCCTCGTTCTGGAGTGAGTTAAAACAGAGCTGCTTCGGCGTGTTTTCAGCAGTCTGAATAAGTCTTTTTGTGTGTGTGACTTTTTTTGCTGCAGTTTTGTTGTCTCTCTCATTCTGACAGTCTGCTTTAAAGGGCCTTCGGTTGCTGCTATTTGTTTTGTTGTGGATTTCTATATTTGTTTTTAGACTTGAATTGAGATCTATTTTAAGGATCGTAAGCTGCCCCGGACCCTGTTATGATTGACGGCCTGCCGATATAGCAGAGGTAACGTCTTCTATCTGAGCATGCGCAGTATGCAGTTCCATCATAACTGAGAAACCACAAGCTGTCTCTAGGCAGGAGAGATGCCAAGAGAGAGAGAAAAGAGAGATGCCGAGAGAGAGAGAGAAACTCAACTTCTGACTTTTTGAACTCTGGCAGATCTCTTTTTGAGAAATAAATGACCAGAGAGCAAATTTTAATAAAGGGTACTAGGGACAATCCGCAGAAGAAACAGACTAGGTGCAAAATATGACCTGCAGTCTTGGAATCGCCATGCATCTGGTTGGCCACTATTGAAAACAGGATGCTGGCCTACATCGCACAGATTTATTGAGCTCTCCCCCCCCCCAAGTAGCTCCATTGCATGGTTATTTTGGAACCGTTCTGTATCCCCTTCCCCAAAGAATGAAGGGGGAGCCAGTCAGAGCCATACTGGAGAGGGACAGAGGTATATCTG
This sequence comes from Euleptes europaea, assembly GCF_029931775.1. Lineage (NCBI taxonomy): Eukaryota > Metazoa > Chordata > Lepidosauria > Squamata > Sphaerodactylidae > Euleptes > Euleptes europaea. The sequence continues at coordinate 42,993,168 of NC_079325.1, read as the reverse complement.
CCCCTCCGTGCTTTGCACAAGTCTATCAATCAAGATCAACAGCTCCTCCCCTGGCTGCAGTGTTATTTGCCTTGGGAGGGAGGGTGGAGACAGGCTTTGCCTTTTCCGATCCATGACTAACAACAGCCTGGGCGGGTGGGGGGAGGGCAGATCCAATCACCAAATCACATGGGGGGATGACAACAGAGAGGTCATGAAAAAATGCTGGGAAGATCCAATTGCAGATCACCTCTTGATAAGTTTCATTGCCCAGGGCCAGACATAGCATCAAACTCAGATTTGTGACTGGCTACACAGGGAGCTCTCCTCCAACACCACATTTCAAAAGTGTTGGAGGAGAGTGTTACAGATACTGTGGACCGCCCAAAAAAAACCAAATCAGCGGGTTATAGATCCGATCAAGCCTGAACTGACCCTAGAAGCGAAAATGACTAAACCGAGACCATCGTACCTTGGTCATAAAATGAGAAGACAAGAGTCACTGGAAAAGACAATAACGCTAGGAAAAGTCGAGGGCAGCAGGAAAAGAGGAAGACCCAACAAGAGATGGATTGACTCTATGAAGGAAGCCACGGCCCTCAGTTTGCAAGACCTGAGCAAGGGTGTTAAGGATAGGACGTTTTGGAGGACGTTGATTCATAGGGTCGCCATGAGTCGGAAGCGACTTGACAGCACTTAAAACACACACATACGGGGAACTGCAGCCAGTGTGGTGAACGTACCTGTATGTTACACGGTTCTCCTTCGCACATGAAAAAAGACCCTTCGGTGTACATTAAAAAACACACACACACACCACAGAATGCACGAGTTAGGATGAGATCCTGCGTACGCACAAACCCCACTCCCGTAGCCCAGGATCAGTCCCCTGACCTGGTCTCATGATGTCCGCAGGCACTTTGCTCCCTGGTCAACAAGGAGCAGCAACTCATCCCAGCAGGAGTTCATCGGCTGCCCTCATGGTGGCTGAGTGAATGTTTCCTCAAGGTGTGGTTCAGAGAGAGAGAGAGGAATTCCCCCTTGATGTCATAAACAGCTTACTTCCCAGAACAACTGGTTCTGGAATCTGCCTGGCCCACAGGCTGCCTGGGAAGCCACACGCTGATCCACCCCACCCCGGCCCAGTAAGTACACCAGAGCAACTGGAAATACCGTTGTTAGACTCAGCATTGGCGAGGGGGGGGTGAGGGAAAAATGCCCCCACTCCCATCTCTCTAGCCCTGTACCATTAAAGCAGTGGTTCCCAACCGGGGGTCCATGGACCCCCAGGGGTTCGCGAGAACTAAATTAAGGTCCGCGAAGCAAAGTTATAAACCCATAATAAATTAATATTTTCAATTAAAAGTTCTCTATTATAAAAATATATATTCAAATATTATTCTAAGTTTAATGTTTAACTAACAGTTATGATTAAAGTTTATTTTCAAATTCTCTGAATTTTAATTTTGAACCTTGGGGTCCCTGCACCGAACAAAAAAGTCCTAGTGGTCCCTGGTCAAAAAAAGGTTGGGAACCACTGCATTAAAGTAAGTCACAACCAAGTGGTTTTTCCATAAACTTGGCCTGCAGATTTGGGGTGCTACTTAAGACTCGCAGAACGGGAAGCAGAGATGTCTGTTGGGGACGCCAGCCTCCGAGAGGGACCTGGGGACCCCCCTGGGATTACAGCTCATCCCCAGACTACGGAGATCCATTCCCCTGGAGAAAATGGATGCTTTGGAGGGTAAACTCTATGGTCTTGTACACTGAGGTCCCTGCCCTCCGTAGGCTCCATCCCCAAATCTACAGGAGATTCTCAACCTGGATCTGGCAACTCTACCCCTGCATCCCCCAGAAGTGGCCAGGGGAGACTTGGCAACCCTAATATCTGATCCCAGAGGACCCCACTCTATCGGGAAGTTTCTGAGCAAGCTTCGTGGAAAGGACCAGGAATTGAATGGAAGCCGGGGTGAACTGGCCATTTAACTCAGAAGAAGAAAAGTTGGTTTTTACACGCTGACTTTCTCTACCACTAAAGGAAGAATCAAACCGGCTTACAATCCCCTCCCCTCCCCACAACAGACACCTTGGGATGTAGGGGAGGCTGAGAGAGTGTGACTAGCCCAAGGTCACTCAGCTGGCTTCATGTGGAGGAGTAGGAAAACTAAGCCAGTTCACCAGATCAGCCTCCGCCACTCATGTGGAGGAGTGGGGAATCAAACCCGGTTCTCCAGATCAGAGTCCACCGCTCTTAACCGCTACACCACACCATAGTCCTGGAGGGGCTGCTGGCAACCAGTAGTAGAGAAACGAAAGATGTAACGAAGTGCAAAAGGTATATTAATATGCTATACAGCTGCATAGTGTTAGGCAGACAATAGTTTTGTAGGAGATTCTGACCACACCTTGTAGTATCCCTGCTGGGAACTCAGGGAACTATCCTAAAGTAGGAAGATGGAACATTACCTTATGTGATGCTGAGAATCTGATATTTGAAGATGAGAATGAATTATAAAAATCTGCATTGTGAGTAATAATTGAAATACAACATTTTAACAAAGACTTGATATTTATTTATATGCTAGTTAGACATATTTATGTATACATAGGATCAGAAGTGGGACTGTTGAAGACTCCGAAATGGCCGAATCCCCTTCTGGATGATATTTCTCCTGTTCAGATACCTTGGTGAAGGATCCTGAAGAATATATTGACATATCAGCATTATATCTCGTTTTTGTGAATACTCCACCACCTTACCTGTATGGAGACCTGAACTTTGTACCATTGTGACTTTCATGTCAATTGTGGTGATTCATTGCACTTTAGTTTAGGATAGATATAGTTGTTATATTAGAGTGTCATAGTCTATTTCATTGTATAATTGTGTAGCATATTAATATACCTTTTGCACTTTGTTACATCTTTCGTTTCTGTGCTAATTTCCAAATCCTCGTGTTACTTGCACAGTGGTGTCTATTTTTCCAGCGGCAACCAGTAGTAAGCAGAGCCAAGCCCCAGGAAGTCTGCAACAGTTCAGACCGGGTCATCATTTCCCATGATGAATGTCAGTCAGCCCACCATAGCAGGGGGGGGGGGGGGGGAAGGAGGCAACAAATGAACTAACACCAATTGTGGGCATGCCAATAGCTAGGGACTGAGCTGAGCATGCCCTGCGGTAGTAGCCCTGGTTTCCCTGTTTGCAGTCTGAAATGGCACAACCCAGCAATGGTGACTGATCATTTTAGGTCTCTGGTTGAGCTCAAAATGCAAAACCCTGGGGAATAGACAAAGACACAAAGTAGACTGCAAGTACAGAAGTAATCAAATATAAAGCCGCAGGGGGTTACAATTGGGTTTTATATAAGGTTAAGATGGCAAAGTTTGCCCAGTCGTGGAAGCGTGATATTGAGTGCAATAAAATCAATCTTCCCAAGAAGTAAATTGAAAAAAAAGTAGAACTTACATTTATTCAAATTTAGTCTGCAGTCTAAAGATAGAAAGCCTAATCTAAAGAATACATTTCTCTATACAAATGGCTAGCTAATCCAGCATCATGTGAGCGCAAGTATTTGTTTCATCTTGCTCACCTAAACCTTCACCAGCCTTAAGGAAGGTTTTTGGTGAGCAAGATGAAGCAAGCATCCTATTGGGTTTTATATATGGTTAATATGGCAGTTTTGCTCAATACTGGGCAAACTCTGCCATATTAACCATATATAAAACCCAATAGTTACCATCTTGTGTGTGTGTAAAGTGCCGTCAAGTCGCAGTTGATTTATGGTGACCCCTTTGGGGATTTTCATGGCAAGAGACTATCAGAGGTAGTTTGCCAGTGCCTTCCTCTGCACAGCCACCCTGGTATTCCTTGGCGGTCTCCCATCCAAATACTAACCAGGGCTGACCCTGCTTCGCTTCTGAGATCTGACGAAATCAGGCTATCCTGGGCCATCCAGGTCAGGGCAGTTCCCATCTTACAAAACCCTTTTTCAGCCGGCTTGCCCAGACATACCTTTCTATAGCTGTAGAAAAGAGCAAGAGTCCAGTAGCTTTCTTGGCTTCAGTCTCCCTTTTGGTTGATGATGGAGCCAAGGAATGGAAAGTCCTCAACAATTTCAATTTCCTCATTGCTCCTTAAAGACTAACAAAATTTCTGGCAGGGTAGTTTTTTCAGACAAGGTAATTTTTGTTAGTCTGTAAGATGCTACTGGACTCTTGCTCTATTCTGTTACTGTTGACAGACTACCCATCATGATCTAACAATTTTATATGTCATTCATGGATGTTGTTGGTCAGAAACAAAAGAACGCTCTTGTGATTTAATAATGTCTAGCATTTGTATAGCCCTTGCTGTCCATAAAGCACTTCGTGTATGTTATCACAGTAACCTTAAACGACGACCCTGTGAGGAAAGCCAAAACTGTTGTCCTCATATCACAGATGAGGAACAGGGAGCGAGGGAGAGCCTTGTGTGAGGCTGCCTAATCAGTTTATGGCAACAGTAAGATTTTGAGGCTGGGGTCCCCCAGAAGTCAGGGGAGGGACTTCAGTGCCATAGAGTCCAATTACCAAAGCGGCCATTTTCTCCAGGTGACCTGTTCTGTATTGGCTGTAGATCAGTTGTAATAGCAGGAGATCTCCAGCGAGTACCTGGAGGTTGGCAACCTTAATTGGCTAGAGCCATGGCACCATGGGTAGCATGCTGGAGAACCCTGTTCCAAGTGGTCCCCTGAAGTCACTTGAAAATTCACCAGAACTGGTTACACAAACAGCTCTTCTTTTATGGGTTTTTTTTAAAATTCCCAGCACTAATCTTCTTATTTGTTTTTGGCTTTTCTGCTGCTTAGATTACTGTTTATGTTGCTGCATTTTTTTAAAATGCCTTGAATTGCCCCCCTCCTTCATCGAGGTGGCAGAAAACCAACATTTACAGTTTTGAAAAGTAATAACATTGCCTGGGGTGGCTGTTCTAGGATCCTTCCTTTTCAAATGCGAATTGTTTCTATGCGCGCAGCTGACTAGCACCAATGCACAAAACTAAACACCCCCACCCCAGTTTTCTTTCTCCATATGTGGTCAAAGCATAGAGCCTTGAAGGGTAAGCTGAAAGAATTTGTCCTGCTGGTGCATTCCACCCAATGGTCTCAACAAACCCCCCATATAATGCCTTTTAGCTCCACAGCGCTCCTGACAAGCAGGTACAGCAAATATTATTATTGAAAGGCGAGCGGGTGGCTTGGCTCAAGGAGCTCCTTTCAAGGTCATGCAGAGGAATGAGATGGCGGAGCCAGAAACAAAACACGTATTCTTTTCTATTGGCAAAAGGTTGCAGAGATTAAATCTTGAAAAGAGACTCGTCGGGCTCGATTGCCGTTGTGCAAAAGGCCGGGTGTTTGCTTGTCCTTTTTGGGGGGATAAAAGGACTTCAGAGCTGAGCCAGAGGGAGCGGGGTGCTTGAACATCGTTGCATCGTTGATGAAAATCAAAGATGGGGATGAAGAAGCTGCTGTTTTTATGGTGGTTGGCGCCCCCTCGGACTGATGGCCAAGGACAAAGCATTTTGGACGCCCCCCCCCCCGAAAGTTATCGCAGGGATCACTTTGTTATGAACTAGGCAGGGTCAGGGACACATGCAGACCACCCTGGTTCTATCGAAGGAGCTAATTCACACATGCGTGCTCATTGCTCGGTCACTTGCATGTACAAATAAGCCATCACAAACATAACCCTAGATCAGAGAGGTTATGTCCGTGTGGAACAGGGGACATTGAAACCATCGAACGTGCACTGATATGTTGCCCATTCTACCACGAAGCTAGATCAAAGCTTATTTCCCCCCTACTTGGCAAATTCCCTGAAGAGTCAGTTGAGCTTTTGGCAAAGAAGCTCCTATTAGAAGACCCTCAGCTTACGCTCCAAACTGCCAAGTTCTGCGCCGTTGCTATTAAAATACGCACAGCTTTATTAGAGTAGGATTGTTAGAATATTTCGCAGTTTTATCCATTTCAAAACGATAATTTTAACCAGGGGTTGCTTTTATTGATCTTATACCTTTAGATGCACGGGCAGCCTGTGATTCTGTGGTGCAAAACTATTGGGTCTGGAATTTTCGATGTGTTGGCCCGTGATCGGTCCGTTGACCGTATTAATAAATTTACTTAGTAACCCGAAGCCAGAGTTTCATTTCTACCAGGTGCTCCTCAAATGCAGAGATTTTTGATGGAGTCAGACCTGGTCTACACATACAGAACAGTCTCTCTCTCTCTCTCACACACACACACACACCCATCCATGGCACCATGGTGCCTGAAAATATGTTTTCTTGGCACCCACTTACTTTTTGAGCCATGGGAGGGGGGAATCTAAAGGGTTTTGAATGGAATGGGAGGGGGGGAGAGGTGTTTCCGGACGCGCTTTATCATCTGACTGACTAGCAAGTTGCTGAGCTCACCCCCGCAGGCTCACAACAGCTGTGCACACAAAGCTGGGTCATAAGACATCGGCTTTCTTACGTCTCTGGCTGAGGAGCCTCTCTGTGGCTTCCACTTGCTTTCAGAACTGAAAGCAAACAGCAAAGCAAAGAAGTGCCTCGTTGGCCCAGTGACAACCGGCTTCAGTCTTTTTCAGGCATCCAGTTTTGGCATACCAGCTACGCATAACGGCAGCGTGCAACCACCGCAGTCCTCTTTATATATACAGCCGTTTTGTGGCGAACAGGGCAATGCACGTATGTGCACTGTGGTGTGTAGTGGTTAGGAGCGGCAGACTAATCTGGTGAACCGGGTTGGTTACCCCACTCCTGCACACGAAGCCAGCTGGGTGACCTTGGGCTAGCCACAGCTCTCTTAGAGCTTGCTCAGCCCCACCTACTTCACATGGTATCTGTAGTGGAGAGGGGAAGGGAAGGCGATTGTAAGCCGGTTTGATTCTTCCTTAAGTGGCAGAGAAAGTCAGCATATAAAAATCAACTCCTCTTCTTCGTCCCAGAATGGCACACAATACTTTGCCTCAGAATCCCAGAACAACACCCAGGCTCAATAGGGTTAGGGATTCCCACAGTAGACTGAGGTAGGAAAGAGCTGTTACTTATTTACTTCATTTGTACCCCGCCTTTCTCCCCAGTGGGAACGTAAAGGAGCTTAAACCGTTCTCCTCTCCTCCGTTTTATCCTCACAACAATCCTGTGAGGTAGGTTAGGCTGGGAGAATATGACTGGCACAAGGCTGCCAGCAAGCTTCCATGGCATGTGTTGGGATTTGAACCTGGGTCTCCCAGATACTAGTCCAACACTTTTAACCGCTACAAGCGCAGCTCTTCCAAGTGAGGGGGGTGGCTCACGTTGTTTATTGCTTCCCCCTTTCCATCAAACACTCATAAGAACGTAAGAAAGGCCCTGGCTGGATCAGACCAAGGCCCATCAAGTCCAGCAGTCTGTTCACACAGCGGCCAACCAGGAGCCACTAGGAAGCCCCCAAACAAGACGACTGCAGCAACATTGTCCTGCCTGGGTTCCAAAGCACCTGATATGATGATCTTGGAGAGAGTAGGTATGCACCATGACTAGTATCCATTTTGACTAATAGCCATGGATAGCCCTCTCCTCCATGAACATGTCCGCTCCCCTCTTAAAGCCTTCCAAGTGGGCAGCCATCACCACATCCCGGGGCAGGGAGTTCCACAATTTAACTATGCGTTGTGTGAAGAAATACTTCCTTGTATCTGTTTTGAATCTCTCACCCTCCAGCTTCAGCAGATGACCCCACGTTCTAGTATGATGAGAGAGGGAGAAAAGCTTCTCCCTGTCCACTCTCCATACCATCAACTCATTCAATGGTTGATTCAGAAGGAACAGAAACTGAGCTCCTAAAACACCAAGAAGAGTAGGTGTTTGCCAGCTAGCCCTCTGGAGCCTTCTTCGCATGGGCGATGCAGTCTGAGACTATTGCACATCTAAGCTCACAAGTAAATAGCCCTGAATTCTGCAAGACAGACTTCCTGGTAAATGTGCTGTAGATAGTAGCTTTGACCAGCAGCATCACATGCATTCTGCGCAGCTAGCAATCCCACAGCTTCCCCCTCACACCTTGTGGGTGCAAAACCAGTCGAGGCTGGCTTCCCTTCCCTGCAAAGGAAACAGGAAGATCTATTGAATCATCCAGTCCAGTTGGCGCTGGGGCTCTTAGCACTGTCACAACCCCACCCTGGGTCTGTGTGTTCTCACATGCGCCATGAGTGTTTGCCTGCATTTAAAAGCCTGTTTCCTCTTCATTGCAGCCATGCCAAGATATAAAACCAGGCTTTTACGTATCCAGCACCCTGGGGTAGCCTGGCGAGGCTGCCTCTGAGCATGCACAAAGGGCAGAGCTCCCAACTACTTTAGCTCCCCCTGTGGGTGGGTGTCTTTAGCATGGATGAGCAGTCTTCAGTGTGCGGGTAGGATCTGAGTCACGGTCTGCTTTCGTCAACAGGAAAGAGGCTTTATTACTAAAGGTTAAACTTGAGCACATACATGGAAAAGAGCCGTCACAGTTAGGAGATACAGATCTGAGGAAAAGAAAAATGAAACATAAGTCTAGCTAAGTCATAATACAAGATAGCTCTACTAAAGAAAATCCCAAGTTCTGAAAAAACTCGACTTGAAAAACTCCTCTCTGATGAAAATTCACAGGTCACAAGAAATGTTGCTAAGTTCTATGCTTTTGTATATAAAGTTCACCACGAGTACAATGGGGAAAATGATAAATGAATTTAAATTTCAAATTTTATATTCATATTTTTACTGTATTTTGGTTTTATTTTAGCTTTTACAGATTTATTTATAGACTCCATTGTCATTGGAATTATACAAGTGGTAAAAACGGTCTTACCATTATCATGAATTAGTCTTCTGGTATCCTATCGAAAATTGTTTTCTTTTTCACTTGAATATTTTATTATAGATGTGAAGATGCATTTTACTGGTCAAAGACCGTAACAATAATAAAAGTAAAGTAAAGACAGCGTCTTAGATGGAGCCGACACACCTCAACCTCTCTACCACTCCGTTGGAAGAGGAGGATGGGTCCCACAGGTCGCAGCATCTGGGCAAAGGGTGTGAACCCAGAACAGAGGAAGGTTCCACCTTTTAAAACTTCTGCCTGCTTTGGTGAAAACCTTCCCCTCAATCCAGAGTTAGGAATCCCACCCCTCGTGGGAGATACTCCGCCGTTGGCACCTTTCCCTCCTCTCTTTTCACCATCAAGCTTTTTTAAAATGATGCCTATTCATCTCCTCCTTTGGCAGGTAGGTAGGGTTGCCAGGTCTCCCTTTGCCACAGATGGGAGATTTTGGGGGTGGAGCCTGAGGAGGGTGGGGTTTGGGGAGGGGAGGGGCTTCAGTGCCATAGAGTCCAATTGCCAAAGCGGCCACTTTCTCCAGTTGAGCTGATATCAGCTGGAGATCAGTTTTAGTAGCAGGAGATCTCCAGCTAGTACCTGGAGGTTGGCAACCCTTCAGGTAGGCCAAATGGCTTTTCTCCCCCCCCCCCAACTCAGTTCCGGTTTCCTCTCCCACTTTTGGGGAAATTAATAGTTGCCATGGTTTCAGGGTTCCCAATTACAACAAGCGCAATGTGCTGCTCACCTTGAAATGGCTTTGCCTTGTCGGCTGATAACTCTCTTGCTGCCAACCATACAGTAGTGGCAAATGGGGGTGGATTAGGCCATTATCTGAGAGTGTTGCTAGTTTCCTAGGGCTTGGTGCTTTGCAAGGGAAAATTTGGGCAGGATCAAACTCCATGATCCTTGTTGCATCTAGGAATTTTGACTGTTTTGGGACAGGATCGTCTCTTGTATCAGCCAGCAGAAATTAACAATGCAATCCTAAGGGCGCTTTCCCAGGGCTAAACCTGATTGGACAGACCTGAGTAGGATTCTGAGTAGGACTGTTTAGGATTGTTCTCAAAACAATTGAAGATATTCTTGCCAATTATGAGCATCTATCCTGCCCTTCCACCAATATGCTCATGGTGGCATAAACGGTTTCCCCCCTCCTCCATTTATCCTCAACAACCCTATGAAGTAGATTAGGCTAAAAGAAAATGTCTGGCCCTTGGTCACCCAGTGAACTTTATGAACACATGAAGCAAACTTATACTGAAACAGACCCTTGGTCCATCAAAGTCAGTATTGTCTACTCAGACCGGCAACGGCTCTCCAGGGTCTCAGGCAGAAACCTCAGTGGCCCAAGTGGTCCTCAGAGGTCTTTCACATCACCTACTTGCCTAGTCCCTTTAACTGGAGATGCCGGGGATTGAACCTGGGACCTTCTGCATGCCAAGCAGATGCTCTACCACTGAGCCACAGCCCCTCCCCAAGGCAAGATTTGAACCTAGGACCCCCCCAAACTCAATAGTCTAACCACCTGTTCTTTCTGCCAAGAAAAACTTTGCTTGCTTGAGTTTTACATGTTTAGAGAGATGTGAGATCTCCAGGCACCACCTGGAGGTTGGCAAGCCTATCATCAGCTGAGGCAATCTTTTGTTGCTGTGCCCATCATGATGTGTCAGAATTCCAAATGTGCCCGCAAGTTCAAAAAGGTTGGGGACCTCTGAGCTACCGGCTTTTTCAGTAGTGGCGTCTCAGTTTTGCATTGTTGGCCCTGTTATTTCACCATCAGGCCAGGTTTAGTCTGAGTTTTTAAGAAATAAACTTTTATGGGTTTTGCTGGAATCCAAACATCTAATGCATGTTGCTTTCCTTTGTTCTTTCAGTTGTTGTTGTTTTTTTTAAATTATCTTGAAGACTTATTAACAGGGAAAAGCAGGTATAAAGCTTTTTAAAATCAGTCCTGGCTTTGTCCTCTATCAGAGTGCGGGGGTCAGAAATGCATCTGTCAAAAGCAGGGCCTTGACACTGATAGCTCCAAGGTTGCAGAACAGTCTTCCCCATGGGGTGCAGAATAGCTTCTTAGTTGTCTTTACAATGGGCCATAAAATGCCTATTTTCAGCTGGTTTGAGATTGAGGTGGATAGGAATGGCATTGCCTGAGTTTATGGATGCTGTTCTACTTAGTTGTTGTTTTAATTAAAAGCATCCACTTTAATCTGAGTGGTTCATGTTTTTTATCGTTTGCAATCTGCTTTGAGGTCATTGTAACAGCAATTTACAAGGTTTTGAATGAATGAATGAATGAATAAACAAACAAGAAATAAACAGCCTTTTCAAGAATGAACCAGTACAAGGTCAGAGTTCTTTCCCGAACAGTGTCACTACAGAGCATCCGTGGAGTTTTCCATGTGCAGTGATATTTTTTTAAAGTGCTTATCTGCACATAGAAAGGACTATTTCTGCACATCTGAAACCATCTCTGCCCGTTGCTTGGGAAGAAGTCCCATTGACTTCCAGGTCAACATGACTAGATTGGGCTGACAGCTTCGTGAGACCTTTCCTATAAGGTTATCAAGCCATCTAATACTTTTACGATGTTTGTGTTGGTCTTCTTTCCCCTCATTCTGATCCTTTGATCCATCTCCCCCACCCAATCCAGTTTATTTTGCATTGCAAGGAGAAAGCAAAGCCCTGCATGACAGAACCAAGGTTTACTTGTGGATTAGAGCTACCGCTCAAGTCTTTACAACCTTCTAATTATCTCATTCCCTCAAAGAAACCTTTGCTTCTTTTTGATTGCCAGAACACCTTAGTGAACAACTAGCCGGGCACCCTTTTTGCCTTCGTTCACAGCTGGCATCCTGAATCGCAAACGCGAGATAAAATTGTCTATAAATCTACCGTAACAATCCCCCTAAACTGGCCTAAAAATTCAGGCCTAGTTTGAGTCAAACCTGATGCAAAAGAACTCCGACTTAGATCAGAAATACATTTTAGGGTGTGTTTTAGATTCTAGTCCTATGTTTCTTATCCACATTTATTATTATCAGCTCTGAACTTTTCAGGTTGCCAACTTTTTTTCCCTGGGAGAGCTGCTGTGTATTTAAGCAGCTTTGAGACAAGCATAAATCCAGCGGCTGAGGTCTTCCTCATCGCTGCATGTCTACAAACTGGGGAAAACTTCCTCTGTTGAATTACAATCTGTAACAAAGGTCAACAACTTTTAAAAAACTGGATTTTTTTTTTTTACTTCGAACAGTAGCCTGAGAAATAAGGAAAAACTTTACCTCCTGAATTGCTTCTGCTAAAAGGGACAGGAACAGGGGGGGGGGGCAATAAAGAAGCTGGCAACCCTACAGAAGTGGCAACAGAGAAGCAGCCACTGTAGCTCAGGGGGTTTGCACATTTCCCAAAGTGTGTTCAGCCACATTCTACATTACCAAGCAACAGTAGGGTGGGTTGCAGATGAAGAAATGGAGCTACGCAGCAGGCTCGGTTCTCAAAGCCCCCCACCCCCTTAGAACATTTTGCTGGTTCCCATGTGACTTCGCACAGGCTCAACATCTTATTTAATTAATGCCGCAAACTGCAAAGAAACTACCGTACACATGCACAGATTGCATGCCAGAGAGCTCTTTTATTATTAAGCTTGTATGACTGAAGGTCTTAAGCATAAAACCAATACATCACAACAGATCAAAACAGACAAACCAGTATAACATGACCACTACAACAGAGAGCCATAACTCTTGTGGGTGTTGTTCAAGGGTGTTGTCTCTAATGCATAGCTGGCCTAGGGTTACTAACCTCAAGGAACGAAGCCTGGAGTTCTCCCAGAATTACAACTGATCGCCAGGCTACAGAGATCAATTCCCCTGGAGGAAATGGCAGCTTTGGCAGGTGGACTCTATGGTATACTGTGAACTACAGCCTAGGACAGGGGTGGGGAACCTTTTTTCCACCAAGGGCCATTTGGATGTTTATAACATCATTCGCGGACCATACAAAACGATCAACTTAAAAATTAGCCGACCAAGCCCCAAGCAGGCAGCTGCCCCAAAGGACCCCCCCAACGTGGGCAAGCAGGCAGGCATCCAACCAGTGGTGCACTTGGCTACCTGTTGGCACAGGATGGTCTGTTGCACCAGCCGGGCATAGCTGTCCAGCCGCATGCCGGAGTTGCTCCTGCTCCACATGATCGGGGCCGGATTCTACAGCCGGCTTCTGCTACCTCTGCCTGCAGGGATGAAATGAGGACACACAGTCTCTTGGGCGGTCCTAGCAGCTCCATTGCCAACGACTCTTCTGCAAGGAGGAAAAAAGGTTCCTTTTCTCAGCAAAACAAACTCACATCTGCCTTGAATAGAGGCTGTTCCTGTCTGCAGGAGGGGGCGGATCGCCAGTCTTAGATCCTTCTGAGCTAGAGATCTGCCTGGACCCACAAAGGGCCAGACCAAATGATTTCGCGGACCTTAAACAGCCCCCAGGCCTGATGTTCCCCACCCCTGGTCTAGGAGAAACAAGAGACCTACAGTGACATCCCATTTCTGCTAAGTTCCCTTTCCAAGCACCACCGCACAAATTTCCCTTGGCAACCCTACCTACTTTGCACTGGTTCGGTACAGTTTAAATACAATTCTGAGGCTGAGGCCATGAAAGGCTGACCAGGGCAGCTCTTTGCCTTGCCAGGGTCAAGTTGAAATAGGGGCTCGGGTTCAAATAGGCATCATGCTGGGAGTTCCCAGTGGTTTTTCTTCTGTAAAAATCAGGTGTGTGGTGGCCTGGCTTGCATCAGGACCACAGTACAAGGGGCGTGTGTTTTAAGCCTCTGTGCTGTTCTCCCACTCAGACATGACCTCCAGGGAGCCAGTATTGGGGGGAAATTCGAGTACTCATACATGCAATAATTAAATTGTGGAACTCCCTGCCCCAGGATATGGTGATGGCTGCCAACTTGGAAGGCTTTAAGAGGGGAGTGGACATGTTCATGGAAGAAAGGGCTGTCCATGGCTACTAGTCAAAATGAATACTCATGATGTATACCTATTCTCTCCAGGATCAGAGGAGCATGCCTATTATACTAGGTGCCGTGGAACACAGGCAGGACAATGCTGCTGCAGTGGTCTTGTTTGTGGGCTTCCTAAAGACACCTGGTTGGCCACTGTGTGAACAGACTGCTGGACTTGATGGGCCTGGGTCTGATCCAGCATGGCTTATGTTCTTATGGAGGTATGATACAGGTGGCAATGAAGGTGATTAGGGAGGGGTGTGTGTGTATTAACCTACTAATTTCAAGTAAGTGGGGGTCAACACAAGCAGGTTTAGCCTCCCCATCCCAAAACCATCCCAGAATGTCCCCCTTTACTTTCCCCTCTGTAAACAAACGGCTGCCTGTATTTTCTAAATGTGTGCAAAATGTTTTCCCTTTAATGTATATCTGAAGAAGTGAGCGCTGACTCGTGAAAGTTCATGCTGGAAGACTTCAGTTTTTATTTTGCTACACAACAGACTTAACACAGCTCTCCTCGCTGGCATTTCTGCCCAGATGCTCACAATTGCTCTTGGAGACACCATTCCAGAGAGGTTGAACCTACTCTTGCCCTCAGCACCGGTTGGCTTGCCCTTTCTTCGATGGGGACCCTGTGGGAGAGTGGTGGGACGTGCCTCTGCGTACAGAGACCCCGCAGGGGATGCCTGAAATATACAGGTTGTATCTCTTTCCATTCCTGCCCTGTATAATTATGGGCATTTCGCTAGCCGTTCATAAACACCAGGGTAGGCTTTCACTTGTCCTGAGCAAGAGGGTGAGATAAGAAACAATGTTGTGACACAGCCAGCCAGGCAAGGTCATTGCCTTGTTGTGTTACAGCATTTGCTGTGTGTTTTCTTTCTTTTTTTTAAGGCGAACAAAGCACTCCTCTGTGCAAAGCCTGGGTGTTTCCATCTCAAAGACACTTTGAGAACAAAAGAAAATTGTCCTCTTTCCTTGGTATTAACTTACACTTCTTTCAACTTCAGTTAATGCGAAACAAGCATTATTATGCAACTGTCCTCTCCGTGCAGGACGCCAGGTAACGACGCTCTTTGTTTCTCAGAGGAAATTTAGGACAGTTCTCCTCTTACAGCAAAGATCACTGCCCAGTAGGGTTGCCAACCTCCGGGTGGTGGCTGGAGATCTCCTGCTATTACAACTGATCTCCAGCCGGTAGAGTTCAGTTCACCTGGAGAAAACAGCCGCTTTGGCAATTGGACTCTATGGCATGGAAGTCCCTCCCCTCTTCAAACTTCACCCTCCCCAGGCTCCGCCCCAAAAACCTCCCACTGGTGGCGAAGATGGACCTGGCAACCCTACTGCCCAAATGCCCTCTTCCCTCTTGTGGCATTGCTGGATGCTGTTCTAATAATCTGACATGCACCTCCAATGTCCCTGTTTTTGGCCTCTGTCCCTGGTAAAATACTTTTTTTTGTCTTCCTAGGATTCCTTCTCAAAGCTGCAAGTTGGTAGAGTCATCTGGCTCTGTTTCTTTAGACATTTATACCTCACTTTTCTCCCCAATGGGAACTCTCAAGGCACCTTATAACAATGTTCTCCCTCCAATTTTATCTTCGGTCCTCTGAGGCAGGTTAAACTGAGATAGGCCAAGGTCTCCCAGTGAGTTTCCCTAGCAGAGTGGAAATTCAAACCTGGGTCTCCCAAACCCTAGTCCAACACTTTGACCACTACTCCATGTTTTGCAGAAGTACAGCGCACTCCAGGGTTTGCCTCATTGCAACCCCTCCTTTGGTTTCTTCCACCTGTCACCTTTTGACTTCACCTGCTGGAGCAAGCAGAGTTCTCATTTTGCCTTGAATTTCAGAGAAGCAGGGTGGGGTTTCTACTCCTACCTGGTATGTCAACACCCTTAGCTACTGTTTTTGTGGAAAATAACAGAGAACCAGAATTAGGGAAGTAAAAGGCTGAGTTTTTGCGGACTTCATTAAGAGGCTTTTTCTTCCCCCTGCCCTCTGCATGTGATTTTGCCCCACTGGAGGGAGGGAGGACCGAAGATGGGTGCTAGAAATGTGGAAGGAAGGTTGCCAGGATACAACCCCGGAGGTATTGCATTGACCTTTCAAACCTAGAAGGCTGCAGCCATGGCTTCTACTGCATTGTTCCTTCTCCCTCCCCTGCTGTGGGGCAGAACTGGGTCCTACTTGTTGCAGCAAGTGGGCAGGGGTCCAGCTGGGATTTCTCGCCCCGTTTCATCACTATAAAAGGGAAATCTCACCTTGCCTGCTTGTAAGACTGCATCAAACTGCTACCTTCCCAGCCTCTTTTCCACCTTGTTTTTGGGTAATTTTATCACCTGGTCAGATTACTGTAATCTGATTAACACAGTCTCTAAACCAACATGTTACGGCTATCCAGTTCTTAATTCTACACAAACATACATCTCAGCCTTCCTTTTTCAAAAGGCCCAAGCTCTGAACTGTTGTTTTCTGACAGCTGCCAACAATTATTCCACCAGCGTAAGCAGCAACAATTCCCTCCAAACGGTTCCCTTCTGCTCTTCAGATGTAACCCCACTCTCTTCCTTACAACAGTGCATTTCTTGTCACGTTTTTCAAGCTCTCCTTGACTTTGCCTTACCTTGTTTTGTGCCCTTATGTCCTACAATTCTGCCTTGTGCCATGTTACACCCCAAAACACACAGAAAAACCACTCTCATGAAAATAACCCAAAATATAATGGGAATCTAAATACAATAGTACCATAGATTCAACATCAATATTCCAAAGATTGTGTTTAACTGTTGTGTTACAGTCACATATGTTGACAAGGTAAGTATACATTCAATCATAAATTCTCATGCTAATGTCATTAAACAACTTTTATTTTATTTTTACAGGAACGACATTCCTTGCATTCAACATATGTCAGGTTGAAGAGGAAGACGGCCGTTTTGAATCAATCCTGATGCAAAAGAACTCCAATTTAGAACAGAAATACATTTTAGGGTGTGTTTTCGATTCTATTCCTATGTTCCTTGCCCAGATTCGTTATTATAAGCTCTGAACTTTTCAGGTTGCCAACTTCTTTTCCTGGGAGAGCGGCTGTGCATTTAAGCAGCTCTGAGACAAGCAAAAAGCCAGCAGCTGAGCATATTCCTCATCACTGCGTATCTACAAGCTGGGAAAAACATTACCTGCTGAAATACAGTCTGTTACAAAGGTCAACAACTTTTAAAAAACTGGATCTTTTTAATTTATTTTTACTTTTAACAGTAGCCTAAGAAAGTAGGGAAAACTTTACCTCCTGAATTCCTTTGCTAAAAGGCACAGGAACAGGGGGCAATAAAGAAGCTGGCGACCCTACAGAAGCGGCAACAGAGAAGCAGCCACTGTAGCGCAAGGGGTTTGCACATTTCCCAAATCTGCCTTATGCCATGTTACAGCATCAGTTCCTCCAGCTCTGTATTATCTCGACTAATTGACAGCAATTCAGGCAGAGAAAGGTCTTTGCCAGTAACTCCCATCTGAGATCTTCAACTGGAGATGTCGGGGCTTCAACTTGGAGATGTCGGGGTTTCTGCACCCAAAGCAGGTGACACCAGTTTCCCTTAAAATTATAGTCTTGCAATAAAAGAAAAAGAGGGGGAAAAAACCTAGATATAACATTGCATTTAAAAAACCAAATCCTGGTGATACAAATTATTTAAAAAAAAAAAAAAACTAAAACAGCGCTAATATAACTAAAATACCCATAGCCCTTAATCAAATAATACTCTATTTGCCTATTTTACTAAAATCCGCATTATTATTACATCACCCCCTCTCTATAATTTACACATTAGAATGCTTTCTCCATCCTTAAAATTGTTGAATTCCAGCGAGCATCAAGTTCTTCGGTATTTTTATCACTATTATAGTACGTCAGCTTAATTAAAGCGTAGGTTTCTTTAACCTCGTCGAGCCAGTTATTTAAATCAGGGAATTTATTGCTTTTCCAGTTCCTTGCATAATTCCAGTTTCCCTTTAAAAAAAAAAAAAAAATTCAGGCACCGAAACCACTGGTCATCCTAACCTCCTCCTCTGCTCAGGCATCCCCATGGAAACTGTTCCCAACCGGCCACCACTGAGTGGATAAGTGCCGTCTTTATCAAGTGACTTGAAAATGGGGAGTGGGTGTCCAGGAAACCACCGCGTATGCTGTCATAACCCAGCTGGTTGCACCCAGCAAACACTACCTTGTAGGCTGTCAGCAAAGAATTGCTTCCCCTACTATATTTATGTTAAAGAAAACATATGTACGTCGCGCACTAAAGCAGGTTGAATAGTCCCTTGCCCTAAGGAGCTCTGGGAACTGTAGTTGTAGTCACTGCTAGGAAGCTCTAATAGATAAATGTAAAGTGGGGGGGGGCGTGGCTCAGTGGTAGAGCATCTGCTTGGCATGCAGAAGGTCCCAGGTTCAATCCCCGGCATCTCCGGTTAAAGGGACCAGGCAAGTAGGTGATGTGAAAGACCCCCGCCTGAGACCCTGGAGAGCCGCTGCCGGTCTGAGTAGACAATACTGACTTGGATGGCGCAAGGGTCTGATTCAGTATGAGGCAGCTTCATGTGTTCATGTAGATTTGAATCCCGCTTTGCCTCCATGATGCTTAGGGTAGTACACACGTGCCCCCCGCCTCATTTCTAACAACTGTAGCATTGGGATAGCTATGTAATTACATTAAGCCTAGCAAGCATAAATGTTCTGTGTACATCAGGTGGTTCCAAGTGGAGTAAGTAAGCAACTGTGTGTGTGTGTGCGTGTGTAAAGTGCCGTCACGTCGCAGCCGACTTATGGCGACCCCCTTTTGGGGTTTTCGTGGCAAGAGACTAACAGAGGTGGTGTGCCAGTGCCTTCCTCTGCACAGCAACCCTGGACTTCCTTGGTGGTCTCCCATCCAAATACTACCCAGCGCTGACCCTGCTTAGCTTCTGAGATCGGACGAGATCAGGCTAGCCTGGGCCGTCCAGGTCAGGGCGAAACAGGGAATAAAGGAGGCTGAAGCAACCATGCGTTTTTGCCCAAAGGGGGTTACCGCACTTTGTATTCCCAGCGATGTATTAAGAGTTTGAAAAGGTTGTAAAAAACATCGCTTTAAAAGGGTTTTTGGATACCATGGCTTATAAATGGTTGGAAGACGTCTTCACAGCTAAAGGGGCCAAACAAAGTGCGAACGGTATTTTTTATAACGTTTTCAAACTCTTAATACATTGGTGGGAATACATAGAAAGTGCGAACAGTATTTTTTATAACTTTTCAAACTCTTAATACATCGCTAGGAATACAAGTGCCGTAACCCCCTTAGTCTTCAGGGTGCCACGGGACTATTTAGTTTTACAACAATAACGTGAGGTAGGGTAGAGGGAGAGACTGTGGTTAGCCCAATGCCAACCAGCGTGCTTCAAATCTGAGGGGAAATCTGAACCCAGGTCTCCCCGCTCTGATGCTCGATTATAGTGCTGTGACCCTGGCCAAAATTTCCAGCACCTTCAGCACAATTCCTGGGATTCTTTGGGGAAGCCGCGTCATATACAGTGGTATAAAACATATGACAGTTTGCATTCATCTGTGTATTACACTTTTATTGAAGGAACTCAGGGCAGCACACATAAGTCTCCCCTTCCCTATTTTGTCCCCCCAAAAGCCGTATGGGGTCGGTTAGGCTGAGAGAGAGAGAGAAAGAGAGTGTCACCTAGTGAGGTTCATAGCTAAGTAGGGATTTGAATCTGGGTCTCCCCAACTGTAGTCTAACTATTCTGCACTACAATACCATTTTCTGCCCTCACCCTGGCAGCGTGGTGCAGTGGTTAAGAGTGGTGGCTTGGAGCGGTGGACTCCAGTCTGGAGAACCGGGTTTGATTCCCCACTCCTCCACATGAGTGGCAGACGCTAATCTGGTGAACTGGATTTGTTTCCCCACTCCTACGCATGAAGCCAGCTGGGTGACCTTGGGCTAGTCGCACTCTCTCAGCCCCACCTACCTCACAGGGTGTCTGTTGTGGGGGGGAGGTGATTGTAAGCCGGTTTGATTCTTCCTTAAGTGGTTGAGAAAGTCAGCATATAAAAACCAACTATTATTATTATTATTATTAAAAACACAATTTTCAGGATTCTCTGGGGGAAACCATGACAGTGACAGAGATATAAAATGGATGGTGGTAAGAGCAGGTCCTGTTCTTATCTGGGGGAGGATAGCTCTAGCCTCAGGGAGTTTCCATTCTTCTGGCCTTCTTGTTTGTTCCTAACATCAAACAATTAACTGAGCCTTCTGGCAAAACTTGGAGTGTCCCTTTACAACCTTTGAAAAAAAATCCCCAAGAAACAAACATCTGGGGCATTAGGCAATTTGTTTTTTTCCTGCATCGCTGACTCCTGGGTGAGATTGGTTGGTCTCAGGACATGCCGTCTTCCTGGGCCACTTGCAGGTTTTTGGGGGCCTTGGGAACTTTATACTCACAACAACTTTGAAAGGTAGACTAGGTTAGCGGGGTGGGGGTGGGGGGGAGAGAGACTGGCCTAAGTCTCCCCAGTAAGCAGAGTGGGGACCTGTGCCCAGTTCTCCCCATTCCTATTCTCACACTCGAACCACCACTTATCTGATAAATAGGTTAGGCTGTGAGACAGTGACAAGTTCACTGTAGGTTTGCCAACCTCCAGGGGGTAAGGCAAACCAGAAACAGCACGCAAGAACAATAGGATATAAATATAAATATATTAAAGTGACAAAGTGAAAAGGCTTGGGAACAAACATCAAGAATTAATCCATAGCTTCATTGATAGGACGTGTTGTCTAGATCATGTGACCATGTTTCGCTATGGGCTTCATCAGCTATGCAATCAAAAAAAGAGGAAATAGAATGCACCTAATAGGTATCATTTCATAACGGACCAGACTGGTTCCTCACAAGGATCTCACGGAACCAGTCTGATCCGTTATGAAATGATCCAGTCTGGTCCAAACCTTCTGTCTAGTTCTTCCTGCAAAAGAGAAATACAAGATTATATAGAACAAGCATTTTCAAGATCTGTGATCTGAATACTTACCTTTGAACTTGTTATATCATATCAGTTTCTGACGATTGTTTGAATTGTCTAGGCTGGGAATTTTTTGTATATATTTGTGCATTTTGCTGTTTGTATTTTTGCTTATTTCACCTTTTCACTTGTCACTTTAATATATTTATATTTATATCATATTATTCTTGCGTGCTGTTTCTGGTTTGCCTTACGGAGCACGGAGCCTTTCCTTTTTTTTCCAACCTCCAGGGGGTGGCTGGAGATCTCCTGCAATTACAATTGATTTCCAGGTGACAGAGATCACTTCACCAGGAGAAAGTTTTCGCTTTGGAAGGTGGACTCTATGGCATTATACGCCATTCTCAAAGAGAAGGCTTTGCTTTGTGTGATTTTGGAAGCTCTACAGTGGTCAGTTCTACAGTGATCAATGAGTACCCAGCTTGCTGGGGGTAAAGGGAAGATGACTGGGGAAAGAACTGGCAAACCACCCCGTAAACAAAAGTCTGCCTAGTAAACATCGGGATGTGACGTCACCCCATGGGTCAGGAATGACCTGGTGCTTGCACAGGGGACCTTTACCTTTACAGTGATCAGAGAAACTATACAAGCCAGAATTGCTCCTTCTATGCAACTCTTTCGCTGAGTCTGATCCTGGCAATTCCAGGTTCATATATATCACCCTGCAGTGGATGAGGCCGTGGAAGTCCTCTCTTTACATTTGGTCTCAAACAGCTTTTCAGGGGCATCAAACCAGTTTTCCCTGTTGTCCTGGTGTGGTGCTGCTCACACCCATTGTAGTGGGCATGTTTGCCAGCTCCTGACCCAGATTCTCTCATGAGAAATCAGGGGAAGGGAAAAGATTATGAGAATGGCGTAAGAAAAGATGGGGAGTTGTTCACAAAATGTGGGCCAAGTTGCCTGCAGCTGATTGCCAATAAGAAGTTCAGCTTGATGCTCAAGGTGCATTCATGTGATTTTTTTTTAATTAAAAAAACAGCTTTTCTACTGACACACATGATGTAGTGGTTAGAACGTCGGGTTCAAATCCTGGGTGTGAATCCCCACCCTGCCAGGGAAGCTTGCTGAGTGATCTTGGGCAAGTCACAAACTCTCAGCCTAACCTACCTCACAGGGTTACAATCAATCAATCTTTGTTTTACGGTCATTTGACCAAAAATAGAACACATCTAATCAAGCGGGTTACTGTAAGGTTAAAATGGAGAATGGGAGAAAGTTGTAAGCCACTTTGGGGAGAAAAGAGGGGTATAAATGAAGTAAATAAATAGTGTGAATAGTTTTATTTGCATATAGCCTTAGGCCATTACAAACATGTCAACAATACCACAAATACATAATAAAAGGAAAATACTAGGTTAAAAAATTGCTAGATTGATACATGCTAGATACATAATAAAACTATGCTAAATTGATGCATGCCCTGACCTGGATGGCCCAGGCTAGTCTGATCTCGTCAGATCTCAGAAGCTAAGCAAGGTCATCCCTGGTTAGTATTTGGATGGGAGACCACCAAGGAATACCAGGGTTGCTGTGCAAAGGAAGGCACTGGCAAACCACCTCGGTTAGTCTCTTGCCCTGAAAACCCCCAAAAGGGGTCACCGTAAGTCGGCTGCAGCTTGACGGTGCTTTACACACACACACAAATTGATGCATACAGAGCAGTAATAGCTAAAAATTGAGGCAGTGTCCCAAGCAGCCAAGTAAATAAATAAATAAATTTGTAAACGAGGTTCTTCTTGTGCAACAAAGAGTGGTTACAAAGGGACAGTTTAGTGTGAGCTGAACAGCCCCAAGTTCAAATGTCACCGTAGCCAGGAACTCCGTAGGCGAACTTATCATGCCTACTGTAGGCCCAGAGAGGTGTTGTGGCTCCGAGACAGAACACAAGCTTTGCATGTTAAAAGACCCAGATTCAGTCCTTGGTATCTCCAGGTAAAAGGCCGCAGATAGCAGGTGTGGAGAAAGACTTTTCTCTGCCTAGGAGCTTGGGGAGTGGCTGCCAGCAAGTGGAGGCAATCCTGAGCAAGATAGAGCAATGCTGCCATTAAGGCAGCTTCAGCTGTTCTACACATGTGCCAAAAGTCTCAGGTTTAATCTCTGGCATTTATGGTCCAAAAGATCTGGGATAGCAGGGCTCAGAAAGATCCCTACATGTGACTCTGCTGGCTAGAGTACTTGGTCGGAGGAACCAACGGCAAGGCTCAATGAAGAAGAGGAAGAGTTTGTTTTTATATGCTGACTTTCTCTACCACTTAAGGAAGAGTCAAGAACCCATGGCGCAGAGTGGTAAGCGGCAGTACCGCAGTCCAAGCTATGCTCACGACCTGAGTTCAATCCCAATGGAGGTTGGTTTCAGGCAGCCGGCTCAAGGTTGACTCAGCCTTCCATCCTTCTGAGGTCGGTAAAATGAGCACCCAGCTTGCTGGTGGTAAAGGGAAAATGACTGGGGAAGGCCCTGGCAAACCACCCCACAAACAAAGTCTGCCTAGTAAATGCCAGGATGTGACGTCACCCCATGGGTCAGGAATGACCCGGTGCTTGCACAGGGGACCTTTACCTTTTATTAAGGGAGAATCAAACAGGCTTACAATCACCTTCCCCTCCCCACAACAGACACCCTGTGAGGTAGGTGAGGCTGAGAGAGCTCTAAGAGAGCTGTGACTAGCTAAAGGTCACCCAGCTGGCCTTATGTGTAGGAGTGGGGAAACCAACCCGGTTCACCAGATTAGCGTCCACCGCTCATGTGGAGGAGTGGGGAATCAAACCCAGTTCTCCAAATTAGAGTCCACCGCACCAAACCACCGCTCTTAACTACTACACCATGCTGCTCATCACTTAGTATTAAGCAATATGAGCGATAATAATCCTGGTCCACTTGACAACAAATTAGGGTTGCCAGCTTTTGGTTGGGGAACTTCTGGAGATTTTTGAAGTGAAACCTGGGGTTTGGGGAAGGGAGGGAACCCCAGTGGGGTATAATGTCATAGAATCCACCTTCCAAAGCAGCCATTTTATCTAGAGGAACTGGTCTCTGTAACCTAGAGACCAATTGTAATTCCAGGAGATCTCCAGCCAGCACCTGGAGACTGGCAACGCTATTTACAACATTGTTATAAGAATGACTGCAAAGATTAATCTGAAACACTTAAAAACATAGGAAGATCCCTGCTGGATCAGTGGTCCATCAAGTTCAGCATCCTGTCTCACACACTGGCCAACCTGGTTCTCTGAAGAGCCAACAGTAGGGCATAGAGAAGCCAAGGCTTTCCTCTGAGGTTGCCTCCTGGCACGGGTATTCAGACGTTTATTGCTTCTGAATGCAGAGATTTCCTTTAGTCACTATGGCTACTTGCTGCGGATAGACCTCCTCCATGAATCTATCTAATCCCCTCTTAAAGCCATCTATGCCTCTGGCCATCATTAAAGCCTCTGGCAGTGAATTCCACAACTTAATCAGTTGTTGAGCAAAGAAGTATTTCTTTTGCCTGTCCTGAATCTACTGTCCATCAACTATATTGGATGCCCCAAAGATCTAGAATTGTGGGAGAAAAAGTTCTCCCTGACTATTCTTTCTACCCCATGCATAATTTTATAAAATTCTGTCATGTCCCTCTTAGTCATCTCTTTCCCAAACTCTTCAGCCTTTCCCCTTAGGAAACATGCTTCCCTCTTCCGGTTGCCCTCTTAAAGCAAACAACTCTGCCTGTGATTTCATTATTTACTTAAAACATTTCCAGCCTGCTTTCCCTAAAGCTCAAAGCAGTTTTCAAGAGAACTGAAAAAAATAACAACCATAAAATCATTATTTTACAAAAGCAAGAGATAAAACTACCACAGTTTTAGATCTTTAAAAAGTCTGACGTGCTGAGATCAATATCACTCAAAGGCAACAAAAGTAATGCTTCAGTAACTCAACCAAAATCCAAATAAATAACCATGTTTTTACTTGGTACTTAAAACACAATTGGAAGCAGGGTGGTGCAGTGGTTAAGAGTGGCAGACTCTAATCTGGAGAACCGGGTTCGATTCCCTACTCCTACATATGAAGCCTGCTGGGTCACCTTGGGCCAGTCACAGTTTTCTCAGAACCGTCTCAGACCACACAAAGGCAGGTAATGGCAAACCACCTCTGAACATCTCTTGCCTGGAAAACCCTAAGGGGTTGCCATAAGTCAGCTGTGACTTTGACGGCACACACAAAACACAACTAAGGAAGGTGCCAGGCAAATGTTAAGGGAGAATTCCGTGGTCATGGTGCCACCACGAAGAAGGCACTGCTTCTTGCCACATCCTGTTTCCTTTCGGAAGGCAGATGGTACCTCGATAAGGGACAAGCTATAGATCAGTGGTATAGCATCTGCTTTGCAAGCAGAAGGCCTCAATTTAGGGTTACCAACTCCAGGGTGGAAAATTACTAGAGATTTGGATGTGATATCTGGCAAGGGTAGAGTATAGGGAGGGAAGAGAACTCAGCAGGGATGTTATACTTACAAAATATTAATGTTCACAATATGTAATATAATATGTAATATAATCTTACTTTATACATCATATATCTGAAAGACCCTCTTACACTTATCCCAGATCTTCACGAGGGTAAAGCTATCTAAGAGATTATGGCACTTATATTTGAAACTGATGTCCACAAAAGCCAGACACTACTGTGAAAACAATACCACCCTGGATGGGTTCTGTCTAGTTTGTGCAGCAAAGATTCTTTGGGGGAGACATATTTGATAAGCAGCTCAGCTTGGATTGGTCTTTCACTGATCCTATGCCAATTTACTTTTGAGTGAGTCCTATTGCCCTTAATGGATCTTACCTGTCCCATCTAGGCAGTGTCTTCTGAGGTGATTTGCAAAGTTTGATATGAATTACTTCCACCAGCATGATGCAGTATAAATCATTTTTACACTAAACTAACTGAATGCTTTCAAAGGCTACAGCCAAAGCAGATGACTACGAGATTATGGCTGCCGTCCTAAAACCACTTTCCTGGAAGTAAGCCCCCTTGAATAAAATGAGGCTTATTTCTGAGGAAACATGCATAGGATTGCTGTCCATGTGGGGTTGCCAGGGTCCCCCTGGCCACCAGCGGGGAATGGGCGAGTAGGGTTGTCAGACTCAGGTTGGGAAACTCCCAGAGATTTGGGGATGGAGCCTGGGGAGGACAGGAACCTCAGTGGGGTATAATGCCACAGAGTCTTCCCTCCAAAGCATCCATTTTCTCCAGGGGAACTGATATCTGTAGTCTGGAGATGAGTTGTAATACTGGGGGATCTCCAGGTCCCACCTGGAGGCTAGCATCCCTACCTCTGTGTCTCTGGTGACAAGATAGTGGACTGGGAAAGACACAGATGAGGAAGAAGTATCTCCGTTTGTTAACGTGTGTCCTTTTTCTCCAGGAAAAGTCCTCTGGTCTTCACCCATAAGCCATCTCAACAGTATTGAAAACTTCAGCATCAGAATTAATGTTTGCAAGAAGCCAGCCAAAGGAGCCTGCTTGGTGTGCTGTCAAGAGCATCCACACAGAATCTCACGACCACAATGAAAGTCATCACATCCTCTGAACAGTAAACTACACAACCAGTTCCTTCATGCAGCTTTCCTGGAACTATTTTGTGAGGGAGAACATGGGGGAGAAGAACTGGATAGAAAAGTCACGACCCAGTTCTAGCAGGCAGCCCACATGTTCCCAGAGTAACCTGTTTGGATGTGAGTCCTCTCCCTGTTGTTGTGCACGGAGGTTTTATAGCCTCTTAACAAAATAAGATGGCGCAAGGCAGCCCTGCAGCTATGGGATGATCAGGTGTAAAGCAGGCAAGGGCTCTTGTTCCTTTACAGTGCCATCCTTGGCAGAGTTACAGCCTTCCAAACCCATGGCCTTTAAAGGTGTAACTCTGCCCACAGGCTCTTCTTGTACAAAGATGGGGTCTATTTGTAAATGATCGGAGTAGAGTTAAACCAGAAAAGTAAAGCCAACTTGCAGTTCTGGAACATATTTAAAAGTTGTTAAAGCTAGATGATATTATTTCATCTTGGGGGTATGATAAAACTCAGTGGAAAGGATTCACCCACTGGGTTTAAGGAAGCATCCTAAATGCTTAGGATGGCACTGTTGATTGTGTAGAACAGGGACGCCCAGTTGGCAGCTGGGGGGCTAGATCTGCATCCCCCCTTCCCATGGTCCTACCACGGTTTAACATTGTAGTGTGGCTTAAAAGTGGTCATAATATTCCAAATAAAGCAATTATATTACTATTTGATGACATTCCTGAAAACCAAAAGAGTGTTGCAAATTGACTCTTTGGGGAAGCATCTTTGTTCCTCAGGTCCTCCCCCACTGATGACTTCAAATTATCCAAGCACAATGTATGCTGTGAAGGACTGCAGGCCTGAGCAGAGGTGCCAAGGTAATGGGAACCCTTTAGAACCACAGTAACTTTTAAGTTAAGTAGCCTGCTTTAGACTAACACCAGCAAGGGTAAATACAGAGGGAGGGACTGAGGAAATGTGTGTTTACACTTTTCTTTTGGATCCCTTGCTCAACCTGTTGGTGTTGGCATTTTCTTTTTAAATAAATATTTTATAACTTTTCTGTACCACATAGACCACTGTTTTGGACACGCCATTTTAAAGGAGCACCAGGAGAAGGGGAGTCAGTTGGCAATCAGCTGGCAAGTTGCCACTCCCTCAGTGATGCGCAAGTGCAGCAAGATGTACCCTGTGGTAACCAGATGCTGAGTAGTGGGAGACACAGGCACGAGGTGAGGTCTTAGAACAGCAATGCAGGGAAGATAAGCTGGGAGCTCTGCCCCTCTCAAAGGCCAGGTGGTGGCAGTGGTTGAACCGAAAAAAGGAGAGAAAAGCCCCTCCAAGTGCTGGGAAAGTTGAGTGGGTGGCACATGCCAGGGGGAGACCTTGCACTCTGTTGCATAGAAGCCTCAGAGGGCAAGACAAAACAAGTGTGCAAGTCAGTGGGGCTTTTCTGCCACATGTGCCATGCCATTGAAGTCCAAACCAATAGGAGACACTGTTTTTGATATATAGCCAGGCCTTCTGTAACCATAATGGGCTTTCGTGTCAAAAAGCATTTCTGCCATAGGGTCTAGTGCCTAGGGAACACTGTGCTCCCCAATAATACAGGCCATCCCTGGGATAGAAGAAGTGGTGTTTGGAGGCACAGTGTGTCAAACCAAGGTGAGGAAAATTGACCCTGCATATATTCCTTCATTTGTTAGGGAACAAGACACTATCAGGTGCCGTTTATTTCCAATGTTTCACAAAGTGCAAACTCCAAAAATCTCCAAATATGCAATCCATGCTGTCATGGGTCAGCCTACTGAGACTTCTTCTGATGAAGAGGGGTTGGAGGGAGTCAGCCTCAGGACAGAGGAACAGCTGAGAACAGAGGAACAGCCACAGAAGCTGTTTCACCGTGCCCACAGCCCTCCAGCTCAAGGACCCCAGCCGTGCTTGAAACCCAGCAACAGTCAACTTCACCTTTAGGGTTGCCGAAGCCTTTGGAACAAAGAAGGAGATGGCTCTGAAGAGAACTTCAAGATAGACAGGGGAGCACACAGTTGTGAGCCCAGCATAGATCACTCCCTGACAGCAGTGATGAGGCAGAACTGGGCTGATGCAGTCCAGCTGGCTTGGAATGCCAGAACAGCCTAATTAGCAACAGCTGGCTTATCTCTCCCAGTGAGATAACTGTCTATTTAAGCAGTCAACAAAGCATGGCTGCCCCATGACAGCTGTCGTGGGAGCAACTCTTCGCCACCCCTTATGTATTGCCCTTTGTATCTGCGCTGCATTTTGGACTCCTGGTAACCTGACTACTTCGCACCGGACCAGACTCACTGCTTGGACTGCCCTCTCTTGAGTTGATGCTGTGGACTCTGAGGAAACTGTGCTTTTCCTTAGATTGCCCTACTGACCACACTTCTTGCCTCTGGCCCTAGTTATGTGCCTGCTCCAGGACACATGTAATATCTGTTATCAAGACCAACCCAATGACACCTTGTTGTGTTGTTAATGCTAGGCATCAAAATAAGAAGACAGTGTGGTTTCAAATAGGAGCACAGTTTAACAAGTCCAGTACTTTCCCCGGTCTGAAGCAACACAGTACAATTTTCTTTCTCCCTGTTCCTGCCCATACTGAATCCTGGAATGGACTAGGTAGGGCAGTCTAAAACACTGGCCCGGATAAAAGGAACAGAGTTGTCAAGACACCACATACCTAACTGTGCAAGCTTTTGAGTTCCCCAAAACTCTTTGCCAGGCCAGTTCTGGGGAACGCAAATGTTTGCATGGTAATGTGTCATTGGGCCGGTCCTAATTGAAGGTATTACATGGATTGTTTTTGTGGCTTTTGCTTTTAGACCAGCACATGGCTGTAAACAACTTGTTACAAAATGCAGCTGTGGCAGGTAATCAAAAGCAAAAGACTGGAGGAAAGGGGAGGAAGAGGGGAGCCTTCTTAAGGCTTTCTTCTCTGGCACTTTTTCTGCTAACATCCTCCCCCCTCTCTTTTCCACCCACGGAGGAAAAGAGACGTGCACCCTATCACTCTTTGTATGCATTCTCCTTTGCAGGGGTGTGGTTAAAAAAAGTTGGCAATCTTATGTTCTAACAAAGAAGCTAGTTTGCTCAGAAGCAAGCCCTCTTGGTCTTGTGGAACTGATTTCCAACATTCATGCATCCTAACCTTCATCTCACTGCTAAGAAGATAAAATTGTACCATGCATAGATGTGATAAAACCCTGGAGCATTAACAGATGTGCGGATTCCTGGGGTCTCGGACACTTCGTGATGCCCTGAATGTCTTTGATGATCTGTTCCCAGGGCTGTTTAATAACTGACTGCAGCTGCCGGACATACCAAAACATTTCTGTCTCTCCCCTTCAGCCAGGCCCAGCCTCTTTGGGAGAGTTGTGTTTACAAGACTAGGGTTCCGCTTCTGTTTTTCCAAGCCATGTAGGCCACATTACAAGACACACCCGCTGCCAATGTGGAAAAGCATCAGGCCTCTGAGTTTCTCAGAAGTCTTAAGCATGATCATTGCGCCATCTGGCAGCCGGTGACCTCTGCCGTAGGTGGGGCTGTTTTACAGGCTGGAGGGTTAATTGGTTTAATGACTTCCCAGACCTGACAAAGAATGACTTAGCAGGCTGCCTGGCACTGCTGTCTCTGTTCAGGGATCCATGTTTAGTTTGGGTCAACTCCCGTATGTGAGTTTGAGTCATTCACAGACCAAAATGGGGTTGTTGGGGGCTGTGCCTGAACCCAAAACGTAAGTGTACGCTAAACTGGGATAGAAGAAGAAGAGTTGTTTTTTATATGCCGACTTTCTCTACCTCTTAAGGGAGACTCAAACCGGCTTACAACCACCTTCCCTTCCCCTCCCCACAACAGACACCCTGTGAGGTAGGTGGGGCTGAGAGAGTGTGACTTGCCCAAGGTCACCCAGCTGGCTTCATGTGTAGGAGTGGGGAAACAAATCCAATTCACCAGATTAGCCTCCGCCGCTCATGTGAAGGAGTGGGTAATCAAACCCGGTTCTCCAGTTCAGAGTCCATCGCTCCAAGCCACCGTTCTTAACTACTATACCACACTGGTACAGGGCAGCATGCATGAAAAGGGAGCAGCGCCAAATGGGCTGGCCCCACTCCTGTCTAATGCTGAGTGCACAAGCCCCACGCCTCACCTACACATCTTTGTCCCAATGCCAATGTGCCTGTATGTACAGCGACTACTTCCTTGTGATTGTTGAAAAAGCAACATTCCAAATCACAAGGAGGTAGCGTTTGTGCATATAGTACGTAGACATGTAGGTGCTCTTCCCACAGGAAGCAAACAGCTGTGGGCAGAGGAATGGGGCCAGTGTGCTTGGTCCCATTCCCCCTTTGCACAGAGTTTAATTCAAAAGAGATTCAGTTAATGATTATTTCGTATTCTTGCTACTTTTCATAATGACAACACAAAGTGCGTTTGGTGGAACATAGGAAGCACAGCCCCAGCAGATGATCACATGGGAGCTTCGCAAAAGGACCTTCCAAAGGACAGGGCTTTGAGTGAGCGTCTCAAGCCATGCCTAGCAAGTTTACAAGCGCCAGGGATGCTTCAGGCAAATGAATTGGGGCACGGCTCAAAGTAAAGGTGACAGGGAGGGAAGATAATTGATCCCTTCTGCCTCTGAGGAAGAAAGTTTTAAATGGAATATTAGCAAGACAGTTATAAGAAGTACAAAGTGGGGGATCCCTGTGGATGTAGATGATCTCTGTCTTCAGAAATACAGTCTTCTTTGGACCAGATGTGTCAGGACATAGGCCACGTGATCAGGGCCATCCACAGATCTTCAGCACTACAGCACCTTCAACTCTTTGGGAAAACGCAATGTCGTGTTTTTAATGGTAGGTATCAGAAAAAGAAGGCTGCATGGTTTACTAAGTCAGGATCTTTCTCTGTGTAGAGCTGCAGTAACAACTGCCTTTTTCTCTGGAGTGGACTAGGGCAGTCTAAAACGTTGGCGCACACTAAAGAAACAGACTTGTTACCCGTAGGTCTTTGGGACCCAAATTCTTTTACAGACTCTTGGCCTTGCTTCGCCCCTCCCCGTTGTGATTTGCTTCATTGCTCTATTTCACTTCCCCTTTCCTGCCAGCTGACTTTGCGCACTGTGAATCAAAGCATGCAGTTTGCAGACTCTTTTCCTTGTTCTGCCCTCCTATGAGTTGGCAGAGGGAACTGATTGCAATTCCCAGGCTTAATCAGCTCTGCTAGATATAAACAAGAGAGTCAGCGTGGTGTAGTGGTTAAGGTGTTAGACTAGGGCCTGGGAAAACCAGGTTTGAATCCCCGCTCGTTCCATGGAAGCTTGATGGGTGACCTTGGGCCAGTCACTCACCCTCAGCCCTCACCCTGGCTAGTATTTGGATGGGAGACCTCCACCGAATACCAGGGTCATGATGGGGAGACAGGCAATGGCAAACCACCTCTGACAGTCTCTTGCCTTGAAAACCTTATGGAGTCACCATAAGTCAGCTGTGAGTTGATGGGGGCGGGGGAAAGATATAAACAAAGAGGGGAGAGAAGGAGTGGGGCTCCAAGAATGCAGGCGATGCATGGGCATCCTGTTGTGCACAACTGTGTATGTTTAGGGGTTCTCTATTTACCAGGAACAGACCTTAATTGATGGTAGCATATCGCATCTAGCTAGTGTAAAGATTCTACATAGTTTGATTACACTTAGCTCCGTAAGACATGAGAGCGGCGCTAGTATATATCTGTTTTTTTGTAGAAGCCGGGTGTCCTTGCTATGTCATGCTCCCGTTCGATGTCCTCTACCCTTTACTATTTGTTTAACGTGGTTTTTATCCAATTTCAATAGATCCTGTGGGGATAGGCCCAATCTCTCTAGGTCATATCAGACCTCTGTTTCCCATTTAGATTTATATTGGTCTTATTCAAGCAGCGGTAGAAGTCCTTGCTGGGATTGTTTTACTTCAAACCATTGATAGCAGGACATCCGCCAAATCCTTGCCCTCACTCTAACCATGCCCGTTTCAAGGCGAGCCATAGGGACACAGGAAGGAACCTGTAAGATGGCATGCAAAAACTTAGACTGTACTTTCTCTAGCTGCTCTAGCCCTGTATGTCTAATATGAATTCTTGAAGGTGTAGCTGTGAGAAGCATAAGGAATTTGCTGCATAAGTCTCCTAAGGCTGAAGAAGCCACAGTTCGTGGCAAAAACGTCATAATTCCGGAAGACGTTTCCATGTCTGCATTTGGCATTTATAACATTTATGGCATGATTCTACACTTTACAAGGAAGAAGAAGCCGCACTCAAGGTCTTATTTCATTTCATCTACCTCCATGAAGGAGAAGTCTTATTGACTCTCAGGACTTTCAGGACTCTTGGGACTATTGTCGAAACGTTTTGTATTTCCATTTATGGGAAGGAAAAGTCCATTGGACTGTAGAGAAGTTGTATTGTTTCTGATTATGTCTGTTTATATGTTAAGTATATTGTGTATTGGTTCCACGTAAGGGTTAGGGGTTGCACTTCACATGTATTGTTGATATTGTTGTTATAGTTGTTAGGTATTTATTATACATATTACTATTCGAGCCTAATACTTGTCAGTTTTTGTTTAGCCATTACCTTACAGTACTGGTGAATTATTTTGTTGGAATAGCTTTAAAGCAGCTGGAATATAGAAACCTCCCCTTGAATAGAAAAAATTAATTATAGCATGCGCAGAACTCTCTGCATGTTCTGCCACAGAGTTACAGTAAGCGAGATTTGACCCCGATGCCTGTAAGACAACCCCCCCCCCAAATATTTAAAGCTATTTACTTGTTCAATACTATTGCCATTCATTTTCCAAGTTCGAATTTTTGGACGTTTCCCAAAGGACACTGGAGCAGACCTTCTTTGCTGGTCCCTGTCCCAGGTATCTCTCTGCTTGGCTTTGCCCCCTAATTTCTTTGGGAAAACTATGTCCAAAAAGTTAGTTGCTAGAGTTGTGATTCTTCAGAGTTCAACTCCCTTCTCGAAAAATTCAACCTTAGAGTGCGCTATGCTTGGAGTGTCTATATACAGAGTCAATGCACACACATGAAACTAAGGCACCATGCAATGCGCAGCCTGCGGTTTCACTCAAGGGAGGTATATTTTGAACTTATGATAACCATTGTACAACAACCGTATTTTTCTAGCTTATCTTGGAAGAACAAACACACACACCCTGGCTTTTAAATGTGTGGAAAGTCAGCTAGGATACAAAGGAATACAGAACATGGAAGGCCCATTAGAGTGTTTGGCAATGTGTAATAATGGTGAGGGAGGTTGGGCAGTGACCTTTGCTTTGAGAAATGGGACACTACCGTTACAGTTTCTCTCTTTTCTTCTGTGAAATGTTGGAGGGCATGCAGGAGCACTGTTCAATGCGCTCCACCTAAAAAGTTGAGACAGAAGTGTTGGGATTACATGTTAAACACAGCACAGTTGCGCAGTGGTAAGGCCTGAGTTCCACAGCATTAGGCTTAGAAGAAAGAACTGGAGACACAAGGCAGAGTTATAATGGAGAAACATCGAACGCTTGCTTTAGTGAGGTAATTTCTGTTTCCTTCCAATCTATCCACTAATTTCTACAACTGGCTCCAAAGCCTGGCCATGTGCATGGAGAGTCAGTTTAGCCAGGCATGTCTGGGCTTTCCTTAGGGTTGCCAACCTCCAGAGATGACTCAGCCAGCTGTCCGCCTCCATGTAGAAGGTATACACCTTATGCTTGAAAATGAGTACATTTCAAGCTTTCTCATCGTCTCAGGATTTCCAGATTTGATGAAGCTGGAGTGAAATGGGATTTTGACCAGAAACCCATCGTTGTTTTTTGGAATCTGAGGACATTTTAGAATATACAGTCTGATGATATTCAAAGTATTTTGCTGCTTCAAGTGCGAGTTGAAATTGTTATTGTGTTAACTGCGAGTTATTCCTTCCGTATATTGTGTATTGAATTAACACTGATTGTGGTATAAATATTTACCAGCAACTACTGGATTTGTGGCTGTAGTGCTATTTTGCTTTGTTAACAACCTCCAGGTACTAGCTGGAGATCTTCTGCTATTACAACTGATCTCCAGCCGATAGAGATCACCTGGAGAAAGTGGCCGCTTTGGCAATTGGACTCTATGCCATTGAAGACCCTCCTCAAACCCCGCTGTCCTCAGGCTCCACCCCAAAAACCTCCTGCTGGTGTTGAAGAGGGACCTGGCAACCCTAGCTTGCCTGCTTTCCTTCTCAGAAGTGACAGAAATGTAGGAAATGTGAATAAAGAACTAGGAATAGGGAACCAGTCGGAAACTGGGAACCAACTTCAGCCTCCTCAGAAATGTGCATGTATGCTTCTCCTTTGAAAACAGTGCTGTAATGGACAGCGAGAGGAAGTAAGCTGGGCTAAGGGAAATTCTCAAATTTCTTGCAGGCAATGAGAGGCACAGCCCTCTAGCATGGCAAAAATAAGAAAGGAGAAGCATATTGCTTCCCTGTGTCCAAAAGCATGCAGAGCCTCCCCCCATTCCAACAAGAAGGTCTTTTCCGCATGGGTTTTTTAATCAGTTCTGGCCCCACAATGCTTTGGTTTATCCTGATTTCTACATGCATTTTTGTGCCTTTAGTTTTCGCTTTATTTTGTTTGTTTCCCCCCCTCTGCCGTCTGCAACCCGGTAACATCATTTTCTGCGTGCGCCAGAAGTGACATCATTACGTCGCTGATAACTGTGAGGATGCTCTGGTATGCCCAGATACCAGAGCGTCCCCGTGAGGGTCAGCCATGTGATGACATCACTTCTGCTGTGTTGCAGCCGCCAGAGACCTTGGCCTACATTTACTGCTGTTAAGTCTCTACCCCACCACCTGCCAGTTGCCAGGTGGTACCTTGCACCCCTAGCCTGCCAACTATGTTATGTTTCCCTGACCCTGCCTGTAAACTGCCTCCAATTCCAAGACCCAGTATGGGAGGGTCTGTGGCTAAGAGGTAGAACATCTGCTTTGCATTAGTCTGGTTCCACATTCAATCCCTAGTACCTCCACCTGGTACCTGAAAAGATCAGGCATTAGGTGATGGGAAAGACCACTATCTGAAACCCTTAGAGTATAGAATCATAGAGTTGGAAGGGACCACTAGGGTCATCTAGTCCAACCTCCTGCACAGCGCAGTAAATTCACAACTACCTCCCCCTCCACACCCCCAGTGACCCCTACTCCATGCCCAGAATATGGCCAAGATGCCCTCCCTCTCATGATCTGCCTAAGGTCATAGAATCAACATTGCTGACATAATACTGACCTTGGCAGGCCAATGTTCATGTGTACCTTCCTTTCCTTTCCTTTCCTTTCTTTCCCTTTCAAGGCATGGCTTTATTGGCCAAAGCCTTAAGCCTAACCACACTAATACACACACACACACACACATCGTAATCTCTTCTAAATACATCCTAATTATAAAAGTTTTTAATTTTTTTTTTGTGCTGAATTACTAAAAGATAAGAGGCTAAGGATTTTGTAACATTCGGATCCTTATCTTGCAGAACAAAGGAAAAACTTTGATCACTGCTCATAAACTCTTCCTTCTCAAACAATGGGGTTATCCATCTCTCTGTATCTTCACCAAATAAAGGACATTCAAGGACTATGTTAACCAAGGTACCTATCTTCCCTGTGTTACAAAAGCACCAACGTTCTGGGAAAGGGGCCCCAGCAAAGCGGCCTTTTAGTTCAGAGGATGGTACAGCATTTAATCCGGCAGCTGAAAAAATATTACAGCATCTGGGAATAGTCAGAGATTTTAAGTATGGAAATTTATTGTAGGAAATCCATTTCTGGATAGGATAAAGTATAGTTGCCTATCTATTCTAAATCACTAGGATGGAGGGAGATCCAAGACATGCGTTCTTCCCTCATGGTGGCAAGATGGAAAAGAGTGCCAGTGTGTGTGAGGAGGTGAGGAAGAAGCAGGAAGGAAGGAAGTTTCCCTAAGAGCAGCAATCTACATATCAAAGGAATAGGTCAGAGAAGTAGAGAAAGGATGCCCCAGTGTCTTGTCCCCTATATCTGACTCACTAGTGTTGTCCCCCTCTGGAGTCAGAGGTTAAGAGACAGCGCAAAGTCCTTCACTTTCAACAGTAATGTGCATAAAAAACCTGGAGGGTATTTTTTTTTGCCATCTTCTGGGCATGGAGTAGGGGTCATTGTGGGGCGGGGAGGTAGTTGAGAATTTCCTGCATTGGGCAGTGGGTTGGACTAGATGACCCTGTAGGTCAGTTCAAACTCTGTGTTTCTATGATTCTATGATAACTGATCTTCAGCCTACAGAGATCAGTGCCCCTGGAGGAAATGGCAGGGGGTGCCACACACCACACTCATGGGCTACGCATGAAAAGGGGAAGGGATTCATTTGTTCCTTCCATCCATCCTGACTTTTCTCCCTTCTGCCTTTGGAGCAAGAGCGGGTGTGTCTTCCTTTGCAGATTTCCCCTTGTCTGGTGAAGGGCCAGTCTGACCGGCTGCCAGCCCCTTTAGTGGCTACTCCCCTCTTGATAGGGTTGCCAGCTCCGGGTTGGGAAATACCTGGATATTTTTTGGGGGGTGGAGCCTGAGGAGGGCGGCGTTTGGGAGGAGAGGGACTTCCATGGGGTATACCGGTAATACCATAGAGTCCACCTTCCAAAGTGGCCATTTTCTTCAGGTGAACTGATCTCTATTACCTGGAGATCAGTTGTAATGGCAGGAGATCCCCAGCCACCACCTGGAGGTTGACAACTAGGGCTTCCAGGTCCCCCTGGCCACCAGCAGGGCATGGGGGGGGTAGGATTGACAGATCCAGGATAGGAAACTCCTGGAATTTTGGGGATTGAGCCTGGGGAGGACAGGGACCTCAGCGGGGTAAATGCCATGGAGTCCACCCTCCCAAACAGCCATTTTCTCCAGGTGAACTGATATTGGTTGTCTGGAGATCAGTTGTAATAGCAGGAGATCTCCAAGTGCCACCTGAAGGTTAGCAACCCTATTGGCGACCGCACCTCTGGAATTCCTGGAAGACATGAGCATTTCCCTTGGGAAGCCGCCGCTGCCCCTACATCTTGGCTGTCCCCCGTCCACACATTTCCCACATGGGGGAGGGGCTGTGGCTCAGTGGTAGAGCATCTGCTTGGCATGCGGAAGGTCCCAGGCTCAATCCCTGGCATCTCCAGTTAAAGGGACCAGGCAGGTAGGTGATGTGAAAGACCTCTGCCTGAGACCCTGGAGAGCTGCTGCCGGTCTGAGTAGACAATACTGACTTTGATGGACCAAGGGTCTGATTCAGTCTAAGGGAGCTTCATGTGTTCCCCACCCCAGATTAGGTGGGTTCTTCAAGGGGCCGGCAGGTGTTGCCCTAAAGTCCTGACCCCAGTTGCTGATGCAGTGACATCCCTTTATCTCTGACCTTGTGACCATCAATATTATGCCAATAAAGGTTATCTGATTCTGATTCAGTGACATCCCTGGAGTTGGGAGCCCCGGATCCTTTGGTTCCCTGACTACATTCTCCAATTACTGAACCACGTTTGCTTTCTATTAATAACCTTAAAGACTGCAAAGAGGCAGGGTATAAATATCCTCCATTAACAGAAATAAATAACAATTGGCATGGCCAACAGTGGCCTTCTCCCCAGTTCTTATAAGGCACAAATCCTTTCTCTGACCTTCTCCGCTACCTTTCCCAAGGACAGAGGCAATCTATGTTGTAACTTGCCTCAGATTCTCAGAGGAAGGCTGGGCCCCATAGCTGCTCTGCATAACTATGGTTGCCACCCAGTTCTCGCACTCCCCCCTTCTTTATCTGCCTGGGCAGGCACTCTTGAGTCACTCAAGGTGAGGACAAAACCCAAGAGCTCACTATCATCATTATGCAATGGCCTTCCATTGCTGTCTCATGTAAACAGGGCACCTGAGGTAGCCTGAGGTTCAGGGCCGGGTACAAGTGGGCTGGATTTTGAAATTGTTATAAAAAACATCACTTTAAAAGGGTTTATGGATACCACGGCTAAAAAATGGTTGGAAGACGCCTTCACAGCTAAAGGGGCCAAACAAAGTGCGAACAGTATTTTTTATAACAGTTTCGAATTCTTAATACATCGGTGGGAATACATAGAAAGTGCGAACAGTATTTTTTATAACATTTTCAAACTCTTAATACATCGCTGGGAATACATAGGCTGTTACCGCACTAGGTATTCCCAACGATGCGGTAACACCTGTTTGCCAAAAGGACTGAAGAAGAAGAGTTGTTTTTTATACCCCGCTTTTCTCTACAGAAAGGAGTCTTGGCTGTTACCGCACTAGGTATTCCCAGCGATGTATCAAGAGTTTGGAAATGTTATAAAAAACATCGCTTTAAAAGGGTTTTTGGATACCACAGCTAAAAAATGGTTGGAAGACGTCTTCACAGCTAAAGGGGCCAAACAAAGTGCAAACAGTATTTTTTATAACAGTTTCAAACTCTTAATACATCGCTGGGAATACCTAGTGCGGTAACAGCCTCAAAGCAGTTTGCAATCATATTCCGTTCCTCTCCCCACAACAGGCACCTTGTGAGGTAGGTGGAGTTGAGAGAGTTCGGAGAGAACTGTGACTGGCCCAGGGTCACCCAACAGACTTAATGTGGAGGAGTGGGGAATCGAATCCAGTTCTCCAGATTAGGGTCACATGAAGCTGCCTCGGACTGAATCAGACCAGCAAGGTCCATCAAAATCAGTATTGTCTACTCTGACCGGCAGCGGCTCTCCATGGTCTCAGGCAGAGGTCTTTCACATCACCTCCTTGCCTTGTCCCGTTAACTGGAGATGCTGGGGATTGAACCTGGGACCTTCTGCATGCCAAACAGATGCTCTACCGCTGAGCCACAGCCCCCCCCCCTCATGTGGAGGAGTGCGGATTGAACCCGGTTCTTCAGATTAGAGTCCGCCACTCTTGTCTACTACACCATGCTGGCTCTCGCTGGGTGTGAGAGTAGGGTTGCCAGGTGCCCGCTGGTGGCGGGCAAGCCCTGGGTAAAGTGCCCCTCTGCCTGCCGACCAGCTGAGGTCGGCAGGCAACCGTGCACGTGTAGGCCCGCACTCACCAGCGGGAACCCTCCCCTCGCCTCCCCGGGGCGAGCGGGATGCCCGCTGCAGCCAAGCGCGGCAGGTGGCACTTCCGCGCGTACCCCCCCTCGCAACAGAAACCTCCCACCAAAGGTAAGTGGGGACCTGGCATCCCTATGTGAGAGACAGCTGTGGCTGCTTGGGGAGGAGGAAGCCATAGGTGGTTCGGTCTTAGTATGTTTCACAACGTCCGCTGTTATGTAACCTGCATCAGAGCCAGAAGTGGGATTAAATTGTTGACTAGTTCCTTGTCAGGCATGTATGCATCAAAGCCTTTTCTTTTTCCTCCTCAGAAGGGGAGTGGGTAACCCAGCTAGTCAACAGTGGGAAGCATTTTTGGAGCGGTTTTCTTTGCAGAGGCCATTTGAAAGTCATTTTGAGATGCTGAAAGGGACCGATCCTGATTGGAGCTGCAGCACAATGGGCATTTTTGTGAGTGCCTAAGCAGTCCCACCCCTCCCACTGTTTCACCACTTGCAAAGGCATGGGGGTGGGAAACAAGAGCACTGCTCTGCAGGTGGGGTTGCCAACCTCCAGGTGGTGGCTGGAGATCTCCCACTATTACAACTGGTCTCCAGCCAACAGAGAGCAGTTCGCCTGGAGAAAAGGGCCGCTTTGGCAATTGGACTTTATGGCATTGAAGTCCCTCCCCTCTCCAACCCCCTCCCTCCTCAGGCTCTGTCCCAAAAATCTCCAGGTATTTCCCAACCTGAAGCTGGCAACCCTATCTGCAGGCCTGATCAGGATGGGGCCCTCGCAGCACTTTTAAATAACTTTAAAATGGCGGTGGCATCCTTGAGGTGGCCCAGAGGACGCTGTCATATTTAGCTTGGCCGTCAAAGTCTGGCCTTGGTGTTTTATGTGGCAACAGGAACTCAGTCCAAGGTTAAGGGTTAACCTGGAATCAGGTAATCAGATAGGGTTGCCAGGTCCCTCTTCGCCATCGGCGACAGGTTTTGGGGGCGGAGCCTGAGGAGGGCGGGGCTGGGGAGGGGATAGAGTCCAATTGCCAAGGCGGCCACTTTCTCCAGGTGAACTGATCTCTATTGGCTGGAGATCAGTTATAATAGCAGGAGATCTCCAGCTATTACCTGGAGGTTGGCAACCCTATAACCAGACGATACAGGGTTTTTGTCAACGATGACACAACAACAATAATAATGCACTCTAAAATGTTTCAAATGTTTCAGGTACATTATGTAGCCTCCCTCCTTTTGTCCGACACACACACTGAGCATCAAAACTGAGGAAGGAGTGCCACAGATGAAATTCTGGTGCATTCTTCTTTCACGCACAAAGGGTAGGGCCCCCATGCAAGCTTGATTGCCATTAGCAGGGGTGTAAACTTGGGGGGGGGCAATAAGGTTCAAGCCCCCTCTGGGTTTTCCTGGCAGGCGTGGCAATGCCCCCACAGGCTGCCAGGTAGTTGTTAGTAAAAGGGAGAGGAGGAGAGAGTATTTCCGTTCATACAAAAATGAAACATCTACGTATTAATAGCGACATATGGCCCCCATCTACGGATACCTAAATCTGCAGATCGGGGCCACACCGACGCTAAACAGAAAAATTGGAAACATAAAAAAATAGGGGTTTAAATTCCCTCCGCATTAAATAAGCATTGTCTGCTCCAGGCCTGGCTGCTATGGAGAGGCTCTGGGCCCAGCTGTTGTGGCAGTGGACACTGGGAGCCGTTCTGGGCCAAGCCACGGAAGACTTTGGGAAAGGCACCGGGCCAGGCTGCAGTGGCAAAGGACTCCGGATGAGGCTCCAGGCCCGACCACAGCAGCGGAGGATGCCAGGAGCTACTCCGGGCTCCCCTTGCAAGTCTTGTGGGCCCCCCACTGGTTTACTCTAATGGTCTCTGTGAAAGAGTTCATGACATCTTTCCTCTCATCCTACAGAGTCCTCCTTGATTGAAATTCAGACTATATATTAAAAACCATGTGATTAATTGCTGATGGCAGGGTTTTTTTTAAATATAAATAATTTCATATGGATAACTAAGTATAGGCCTGGGTAGGGTTGCCAGGTCCCTCTTTGCCACCGGTGGGAGGTTTTTTGGGGTGGACCCTGAGGAGGGTGGGGTTTGGGGAGGGGAGGGACTTCAATGCCATAGAGTCCAATTGCCAAAGCGGCTATTTTCTCCAGGTGAACTGGTCTCTATCGGCTGGAGATCAGTTGTAATAGCAGGAGGTCTTCAGCTAGCACCTGGAGGTTGTCAGGAAATGACCAGTATATGGCTCCGAGAATATAACCACAACCATAAGGTGCAAAATCACACAACACAATATATATATAAAATTAACACACTAACAAACAATCTACTACATATATACAAAAGCAATAAACATTCATCAAACATCAATATAACAGTTCCAAATGGATATCCAAAAAGGGTAAGTATGATGGTAAGTTCATACAAGTTCATATATATATAATTAACACACTAACAAACAATCTACTACATATATACAAAAGCAATAAACATTCATCATACATCAATATAACAGTTCCAGATGTATATCCAAAAAAGGTAAGTATGATGGTAATTTCATACAATTTTTTCAAGTTCAATTTTTTCAAAAAGTTCATTTTTTTCATGTTTTATCTCACAGACTCCCTTCACAAGTTAAGCCAACTGAAAGAGGATGCGTCTCTGAAGATAGCCATGAAAATGGTCAGAGTCAGCAAAAATGATGTCTTCATGTAGAGTGCCAAAAAATTGGCCCCAATAGTTGGAAACGTTTCTCCGGATTAATAATCACGCTTTCACCGACACGTGGCTTCATCAGCCTCCCATCACACTCCCTGGTCTCCTTCAACTTCTTACAGCCCGGAGAGTGGTGTGTGTGCTGAAAGACAATATGTTTCTTGCACACATATTAAGAGAGAGGCTTCTCTTTTCATGCTACTCTTGGAGCAAAATTTCATTGGGAGACCCACACACCTGTGAGAAATACTCCTCATCCATCTTTTCCTTTTCCTCAAAAAACCCTCTCCCACAATCCCATCCCTCCTCATGAAGCAAGAAAGAAAATATTCTGTTTTATTAATGAAATGAACATAGACCACAGTAGCCAGCTGTGTCAGACTAAGCTGGGCCCCACCTCAGCTCCTGATAAAGTGTATTTACTTAACCCCTGCCTCAAACCTGGGCCCTGTAAGGTGGAATACAGTCAAAATGCATGCATGAGAGCACATTTTAAAGCTAGCATGCTTATTTTGTACCCTCCCCACCAAAAAAAGACTCCCCCAAGTGGAGGCTCCTTAAGGATATTCTGTTTGTGGTTGTACGGTCAGAGCCTTCGGAATCTGTTCCGCATCCTGCAGAAGTGGAGAAATGTCCTTTCGCTCTGCTGGAAAAAGAGAAGCTTTGTTAGCATCCATTTTAAAGTACATATTGCAGGCAGCGCACACATATAAATAGAGCTATTCTTCAATGTATAATCACATTAACTCCAATAATTCTCTGGCTCTCTCCCTAAAGAGATCTTGAGCACCACCTGGTGGCCAAGTTGATATTAAACACAAACACTCAAGGTTTTTCTCCAATCCAAGGGATGGTCGTGGAAAGGGAGGGGTGGAAGTGACCCACAACTAGAGAAGCATATATACATGTCTTCCATAAAAGAACAAGAGTCCAGTAGCACCTTAAAGACTAACAAAAATATTTTCTGGTAGGGTATGAGCTTTCGTGAGCCACAGCTCACTTCTTCAGATACAGCTAGAATGTGAATCCATTGGTCTTTAAGTAGAGGAACAGTATGTAAATGTGAATAGCAGGCTTCAAACTAAAGTCAATGCTGAATAAAGCATTGCTGAATAAAATAATTTACCTGGGCTGAATAAAGACCTTGCATTCATGGCCCATTACCAATGCTGATTTCTCCACACCCATCTCTCCCCTGGACATCACAGACTCTTCTGCATATCACACCTAATCCCATCAAGCCTGCTATTCACATTTACATACTGTTCCTCTACTTAAAGACCGATGGATTCACATTCTAGCTGTATCTGAAGAAGTGAGCTGTGGCTCACGAAAGCTCATACCCTACCAGAAAATATTTTTGTTAGTCTTTAAGGTGCTACTGGACTCTTGCCCTTTTTGACTACTGCAAACAGACTAACACGGCTACCCACTGTGAATTATT
This sequence comes from Euleptes europaea, assembly GCF_029931775.1. Taxonomy (NCBI): domain Eukaryota; kingdom Metazoa; phylum Chordata; class Lepidosauria; order Squamata; family Sphaerodactylidae; genus Euleptes; species Euleptes europaea. The sequence continues at coordinate 42,949,412 of NC_079325.1, read as the reverse complement.
TCCATAAAAGAAGGAAGGCTAGTCCAGACATCTACCACTGCATTTTGTTCAATTCACTCCGTTTGTTTGCATCAACAATAGATCCTTTTGAAAGCCCTTGAAAGAAAAGGTCAGTAGTTTAAAAACAAGGCACACGAATGCATTAAAATACGCAAATAATCCACAGCATTTAGTCTCCAGCACAAGCAAGGAAATGCCTTTCAACATCAGGCAGCACAACTGTAAGAATACTTACTCAGAAGTGAGCCCCATAGCACTCCATTAGGGTTGTGTGTGTGTACTTCCTTATAAATGTGTGTAGGATTGCAGTTCTGTTTTCTCAGCTACTTTAGCAAACAGTGTTGTCCTATAGGTTACAAAAATAGCTACGCCTGCCAGGAGATAAATTTTGGAGCCATTTGTGAAATCCAGTAATTTACTGACAAATTCTGGCAAGAATATCTTTCTTGGGTCTTTATATGGGTGCAGATGATACATAATACACTAGATCCTGAATTTCCTTGGAGCCACCTACACAGGTTTTAGGGAAGATAATTCTCAAGTACCCATCAAAATATGTTGAAGGCAACATTTGGAAGTGTGTAATCTGGTAAAAAGATTTCTTAAAGGCAAAGTGAAGAAACCCAATAGATAACTTTGCAAGTACTGGTCAATCTTATATCAATAATATCATTCTGAGGAACATATTCAGCATTTCCACTAGTTCTAAATTTACACCATACCTAAAGACTTTATCTTTGACCAATTTCAATAATCAATAGAATTACATTCTGGCATTTGTCTCTTGCATCACTTAGACAAATTATCTGTGATTGCTGATTCTCAGATCAGAAAGAATCTGTTGTTAACTGTAGTTTGAAATTACCTTCATTCTCCTCTGAAGCCTGAAACAGACTGGGGCCAGTCTATTTAAGACATCAACGCCTCCCCGTACTCAGGACTGTTCTACCGTGATTTTTAAATTTGATCAGGAACTTCTTAAGGGTAAACCACACATGACGTGGGATACCCATGCGAAAGGCAGCTGGGGGTGGGTGGGTGCAGAGGTTAACCCCCCTGCCCCCATGCCATTTCCTAGATTGGAAATCCCCAAGCTAAGGCTGCTTTAACCCCTGGGGAACAGAAGACAGGCACTCTGTACTGATAAACAAGCACCCCTGTGCATATATAAAACACCACACACGCACAAAAAGCTTGACACGGCCATACATTCAATAGTGTTGGGACTGCTTCTGTAAAGTGTTTATCAGGGCATGTGTGTGTCAATAATGGTTGGGAGACGGACGAATGAACTGAAATCATAGCAAATTTCTCACATAATTCACATAGGTTATACCCAAATAAAACAGTGGAAGAATCCTAATACATCAGTTTCACTTTGGAAACAAGATCAGTTTAACTTGGTACTCCAAAATCTAGGCAGAAGTTTGGATCAGGAGAAAATTCAGAAGTATCCCTACCAAGGACAGATATTTTTTTTCAAATACAGATTAAAGCTCTGATAAGCACCTCAAAAAAAGCAGCCCTGAAATAATTGTATTTATGGCTGTGCCAAGCTCTTTTGTGTTTTACAAACGTAGTATACGATGCGGCCCCCTTAGAGAAGCCCAATCCCAGGATGTAATTCAGCACCAGGGATTTTCTTACTTCTTCCTTTGCTGATATTTTTACCTAGCCTTGTTTCTCCTCATCTTTAATTACTTACCAAACATTTTCTGAGGAGTGTTTTTCTCCCTTTGAGGAGAAGAATCTTCTTAGAGTTTTGGAAAAGCACCTGTTAAAATTCTCACTGGCAAAATTGTAGATGACAGGATCTAGGCAACAGTTGACTATGGTGAAGACAAATGAAATGTAATAGCCGATTTCTATGCGGTGCAGCAATTTGCAGGGCATCTTGTAATGTTTCAGAATGGTCGCCAGCGGGCTGCAGACATGGAAGGGCATGAAGCCAATGGCGAAGATAACCAGAGCAACTATGATCATTTGTATGGATTTGGTCTTTATCACTCGACCTCGGAACGTGCCTTCGCTGATTTTGGCAATGTAGACCCCCAACATCACATAGGAAGCCATGGAGATGCAAAAGGGTAGGAGAAAACAAAGGAGCAATAGAACAATGCTGCAGATGAGGAATACGTGGGACAGCTCTGACTGGTAGGCAGTCAGGCACCTTATGCTGCCATCTGAGTCCAATGTCTTGATGAGGAAGAACAACGGCAACCCTTGTAGAATGAGAAGGGCCCAGAAGAACCAAATGAGTTTCTTCCAGAAGGTCTTTTTCCTCCAGAGGGACTTGGCATTGTAATGAACTATGGCTTGGTACCGGTGGACGCTGATGAGCGTCAGGAAGTAGATGCTGCCATAGAGGTGGGTGTAGATCATGAAGGCTTGGAACTGGCAGAGGAACTCCCCAAAGGGCCAGTGATTGTCCAGAACAAAATAGGTCACCGTCAGAGGGGTGATGGGAAGGATGCTAGCGTCCACCAAGGCAAGGTTGAACTGCAGCATGATGCTGGAGTTCCAGCGCTTGAACCTGAACCAGAAGATCCACAGGCTGATGCTGTTGAAGACCAGGCAACCAACAGACAGAATCCCTAGGAGGACAGGAATGGCCAAGTGTGACTTCTGTAAATGACACTCCGTGCTGTTGGTGGTGTTCTTTGCATCTTCGTATGCTTGGGAAGAGATATCCATTTGTCTGCAGGAAACCAGAAATACAGAAGAAAGGAATGGAGGTAGATTTTAAATTTCTTGCTTATCAAAGAAATACCAGAGACATTCTAGAGCAGCTGTTCCCAAAGTTGGCAGTACCACCCCCTGGGGGGGGGTGGGATTACCTAGGGGGGCAAGGGAGCAGCGGGGGACGCTAGAGGTGGGCCCCTTCAACAGTGTGGTTCACTAACGTACAATAGATCAAGCTATGGCACCATGCTGGCAAATTTGGTGGAAACTATCAGAATTTTATTCCAGACTTTGAAGAGCTGCTTTTCCCTTGCACATTCCTCCCCCCAGGCTGATGAAGCTTTCAAGTGAAACGTGAACACAATCCAGAGTCCACGTACCAATTAACCTCCCCTCTGCACTGCACTGCTATGGGCAACTGAGTTCCTTCAGCAGTTCCTATTGCGCACTATCTAACTACCAGTTACTGCACATGAGCAGCATTGCTGGTATTGGAATTGCTTCTATCACCTCTACTGCGCATGATCAACCCCATATTAGAAAGCCCTTCTCCTTTGTGCTTGCCATCTTTGGGAATAGACCTTTGGGGTTTCTATGAGCCATTGACTGTTTGAATTTTTTGTAACCATTAAGACTATTTGGATATGTTTCCACTTACCTTTTGGTTTTGAACTCTTTATACATCTATGGTACAGTTGTATTTTGTGTATATGATGTGCAAGTCCTTTGACTATTGAACATTGGTTGTGACTATATATATTTTGTATTTTGAAATTGGAGCTTGTGCTGTTCTTCTTGTTAGTACCTGGAGGTTGGCAACCCTACACAAAAGTGATGCTGTCTGAAGCACAGCTTGCTCCAGAGAGGCGGAAGGAAGCCAGGACCAGCTCGACATTTTGTGGAAGAAGAAAGCCAGTGCCATAATTTGGATCAGCAAGCGCCGTGACTAGGGTTGCCAGCTCTGGGTTGGGAAATACCTGGAGATTTTTGGGGGGTGGAGTAGGGTTGCCAACCTCCAGGTACTAGCTGGAGATCTCCTGCTATTACAACTGATCTCCAGCAGATAGAGACCAGTTCACTTGGAGAAAATGGCCACTTTGCAATTGGACTCTATTGTGTCCCATGGACACAATATCGGAGGTCACTGTTGTAAAGAAAGAAAGAAGTAACCTGATTTGCACATCATGAGCTGCCTGATTTTGTCTTCAAAAAATATTCTCTCTGCTCCTAGATCTCCTATGCCAGTAACAGACACAAAAGCAGGGATTCTGGGTTGCATTTCCTCACCCCTTCCCAGGCCTGGAATCTGTCCCAACTGCCCACAATCCCAGCTTGCTTTCACACACACACACACACACACACACACACACACACACACACACACACACACGTTTGTATTGCTCAGGAGTAGGGTTGCCAGCTCCAGCTTGGGAAGTACCTGGAGATTTTGGGGCAGAGCCTGAGGAGGGCAGGGTTTGGGAGGGGAAGGGCTTCAATGGGGTATAATGCCATAGAGTCCACCTTCCAAAGAGGCTGATTTCTCCAGGTGAACTGATCTCTATTGCGGGGAGATCAGTTGTAATCCCAGGAGATCTCCAGCTACCGCCTGGAGGTTGGTAAACCTATTCAGGAGTCCTTGCCCCTAGAGTTGACAGGTCACTCTTCACCACTGGTGGGAGGTTTTCGGGGCAGAGCTCGAGGAGGGTGGGGTTTGGGGAGGGGAAGGACTTCAATGCCAAATAGTCCAATTGCCAAAGCGGCCATTTTCTCCAGGGAAACTGATTGCTATCAGCTGGAGATCAATTGTAATAGCAGGAGATCTCCAGCTACTACCTGGAGGTTGGCAACCCTACTTGTGTAGTGCCCTAATTAACTTAGTTTATAGAGAAAACATATATGCTGTCACATATATGCATATTCACATAGCATAACACACACACACATATATAGATTCTTATGTACAAGTCTAGAATCACTTTGCATTATGGGTAACATGTACTTTGGTCAAGCTATATTCATTGCTGAGGAGCCTGGGTCAGAGTGACCCAGCAAGCAGTTTGCAGGCAGCTGACTAGGTGAGGTCATTCCCTCTTGGTACAGGCAGGTTGTTTAATTAAGCCTGGAGCTTTGATTTAAGACAAGACATGTCATCTTGGAATGTGAAGCTGTGCCTCCTCATTAACCATTAGGCAACGCCTTGAAGAGCATTTTCTATTGGATATGCAAATAATTGCTTATACGTCCAAAAGCAATATTGGACAGGTCAGTCTGACGTGTGTATTTCGCTTCTGTAACCACCCATTATCAAAGTCTATATCCATGCTTGCAATCCTTTGATGTGTGTGGAAATTGCTCTGCGCTTTAGGCAATTTTCACCAGCATTTTATTATATTGGCCAATAAAATAACCTGCTTTGATTCTTCAGCTTCCAACTGTTTTATTGTGATTGAATATTAATTCAATAAGGCAGTAGAACATTACATTTTGGCCCCCAACGTGTGTTTTCTCAAGGGATCAGTCTCCTTAACTTTTTGAGAAGCCACAAAAAGTTGGGACGTGAGGGTGCTTTTACGCCCCGCGGGCCTTTGTGAGACTGGCATGGTTGAAACCACCTCCCGTGGGCGACACCCCTCTCAGCGCGCACCCTGCTCTTTCAGCGGGGAGAGACGGCGTCTGCTCGCCCCAGGCAGGAGGCAGATTCCATAGCACGCCCCTCAAATGCTGCCCCTTGGAAGTTTACCTGCGCATGCGATCAAGAGAAGAGCTCCTTTGACTCATGCAAGTGTGAGTATTTTGGTGAAATTTTGATATAGTGTGCTGGTTGTATGTGAAGGCTGCATGTGTGGGCAGGAAAACTGATTTCTGTCTGAGATTCCTTTGACTCTAGTATGCAGCCCCCACTTCTCATCACTCCCTTTTCCCTGTGTCTCATGTCTGTGTGATTGTCCGCTGTGTGATTGTCTGCTGCCTTAGCTCCTGGCCCCTGTTACGCACACAAGAGAAAAGTTAGGTAGGAAGCTTTAACAGTGATGGAAAAGGCACGTTCTCCCTTCCAGAGAGTAGAGGGTCTTAATTCGTGTCCGCCTGACGAGGTGCAAAATTTCTGGAGTTAAAGCATGGGGCACAACCAGAGTGAGTTTTCTGGCCCCTTTTAAAATGTGTTTGTAAGACTTGGAATACTCTCAGAGCTAATCATGGGCTTTCTATAAAGTTGTTCGTGTTCTCCTATGAGGTGGCTTAGCCACGATATACACTAGCAGAGGGGAAATCCTCCCCGGCTACTGGATCTTTGGATCCTACTCGTCCCCCCCTTTTTTAGATCTCTTTCTGTCCAAGCAAGGGAAGTACCACGAAAAAGGCTACCTTGCCCCTTTTTGGGCTCTCCGAGACAACCCCCCAACTGGCAGCTCATTCTGGCCTCGGGTGCCTCCCTCAGGAGCATCCCTGGCTTTGTCGTGATTTGTAAACCTCTGAAGGTCGTGTCTCCAGAAGACGCGGAAGAAGAGGATTACCCCCCCCCCCGCTCCGCTGCCCTCCCCTGCTTCCTTGCACGACGAGCAACTCAAGGTGCCAAGGGACGACTCCTCCTTCTCAGCCGGAGCGCCTGCAGCAGCCTGGCCGCGCCAGAGCGCACCATTCCCCCCCCCGCCTGTCTGCGGATCGGGCCCTCTCCCCTCAGCAGACGCCTTGCTCCAGCTCAGAGCTTCAGCTCCTGGAGGCTGGCTCGCCTGTGGATGCCCCTGTTCAGACCTCCACCCCGCCTCTTTCTCGGAAAGTCTTGACACTTGGCAGCCCCTCCACCTCATCCTCATCCCCGCTTTCTAGTGCAAAGGATCGGGCCACCCAGAAAACCACAGTTTCAGATCTCCATGCCCTTCTGGCAGCTTTGCCAGACAAGTTTTCAAAGCAGCTACTACGCTATGAGAAGAAGAAGTCGCTGCAAATTGAAATCCTACCAGGGCTTGGCCCCAATCCCCAATCCCCCCCCCCGCAGAACTTGCCGTCTCCAAGCTCCCACAGCTCAGCTTTTGATGCAGTCTGCTTATGAACTTTATAACCGAAGGGGGGGAGCGGGGAAAAGAAGGAAGATGAGGAAATGCAGCGGCAAGCGACCCTTTTGGCAGCCGCGATCCACAACAATTTCCCTTCCAACCCGTTCATCCAAGCCAGAGGGAGGGGAAGAAGAGGAAGGGAGGGATCCACCCCAAGCAAGAATCAGTGCTCCTTTTGCAGAGGCCACAGCCCCTGGACAAATCAATGCCCGCAGTAAGCTTCACCAACGGATTGGGATCCTTCCCTGGGCCGCCCTCTCACTCTTTTCAGCCACCCCCTCTTGGCCTCATGGAGTGCCGGCTCGGCTCGGGCTGCGCTTCTCAGAGGGAAAATCCCTCTGCTGGCTCTGTTAACTCATTCATCTCCAATGCTGCTCCTTCCCAGCAGACACTTTCCTATCAGATGGCTGAGTTCGATGACTCTGCTCTGGAATTCCAACCCTTAACAGTCTCCAGGGTCTGGATTCCCTCCTTCTCAGTTTTAGCACAACCCCTCTACGAACTCCTTAGAGTAGATCAAGCTTGGGACTGGACACAGATTCACCATGATGCTTGAGATTCCCTGCGCTCAGCTCTTCTTAGAGCCGTGGCTCTTGCTCTTCCTGATCCTCAAAGACCTTTCCTCCGCTTTGTCACTGAGAACTCTGGGTGTGCAGTGGGTCTACTCGCTCAATGCCTTGCTTCCATCCCCCGGCCAATCGCCTATCCCTCCAAATGCCTTGATCGTGTTGCCTGGGACTGGCCGGCGTGTGTAAGAGCAGCGGCAGCAACTGCCCTCCTGGTGCAGGTTCTCAGAATCACCCTAGGAAGATCCCTAGAAGTCCACTGCCCCCACTCCGTGCGATCCCTCCTCGAATGAAAGGCTCCCGTCTGGGCTGCATCTAATCGCCTCTCCAAATAAATGGCAATTCTCCTGGAACAGGCAGGAATTTCCCTCACCCGCTCCGAGCGCCTGTATCCAGCCACCCTTTTCCCAATGCAAGCTCAGCCAGGAGCCCCAGATGCTAAAGGACAGAATTCCCTCCCCGCTTAGGATTGCATGGAAGTTTTTTTTTACTAGCCGCTGGGTGAAAGGGGGGGCTCCTCGATCTCCGGTGTGATCCTATCCCCTGACTGTGAAGTTGTCCTTTGGACAGATGGGACTTCTTACGTCCTCAATGGAACTCTCCACACCGGCTTGGCTGTTCTGCATTCCTCCTTTGAACTGTGTACTTTCCCTCCCCCCTGATCACCCCAGACAGTGGAATTGTTTGCCCTCATCCAAGCCTGCTACCTAGCCGAGGGAAACTCAGCCACACTCTACTTAGACAGCTGTTATGCCTTTCTGGCAGCCCCCCTCTCAGGCTGCCCTATGGAAACAGTGTGCATTTCGAGGTGCGGATGGCAAGCTCCTAAAGATGAAGCCCCTGCTTGCAGAACTGATGGATGTTCTCTGGCTCCTCTCTTCCCTTACGGTTCTGCACTGCCCCAGCCATCCAGCGGACAGCTCAAACGTTTCCCAGGGCAACTGCGCTGCGGATCACTGGGCACACAAAGCCGCCCTCCTGCCCCCAGCTCCTAAACCGCTCTCCCCCTCGCCCTAGTCGACCCTTGCGAAGCAGACCCAATTCTTTACAGCAGTAAAGATGTTCTTGAAAAAGGGGGGAGGTGGGTCGAAGGCTGGTAGGCAGTGGGAGATCAAATTCAGCTCCCATCTGAAGGACTTTTTGCTTTAGTACAAAGGGTGCACAGAGCATCCCACATGGGAATCAAAGACAAACTGGCTCCAATCACGCTATTGTAATCAGGGACTCCGTGCCATGGTCCAGCATGTTCTTGCCAACTCCCCCAAATGTCTGCAAACCAACCCAAAGCCTCCTATCCACAAGGGACCCCCGACTAGACTCAGGACAGCCAAGTACCCAGGAGAGGCTTGGCAGGTTGACTTTGCTGAAATGCCCAAGCATGGAAAAAAGAAACACCTTTTAGTTTTTGTGGACCTTTTCTCTGAATAGCCGGAATTTATCCCGACGGGGACCCAAGAGGCAAGAGAAGTTGTTGACACCCTGCTGGATGTCATCTTTCCGAGATTCTTGATCCCCAAGGGGTTAAAATCCGACAATGATGCCAGTTCCCTATTAGAAGTCACTCAGGTGGTTAGTACTTTCTTGGACATTAAGTGGCATTTGCACTCAGCTTATTGCCCACAAACCTCGGGCAAAGTTGAGCGCATGAATAGAACACTCAAAACGCACATCTCTAAGTTGTGCCAAGAAACTTCCCTTCCCTGGAGTAAGGTGCTATCCATTGCCCTAGTGCGCATTCAAAGTGCCCCAAGGTCAAAGCATGGTTTCTAACCCTTTGAAATACTGTATGGGAGACCTTTTGTTGCAAATGTATGTAAGGAACCATATGGTGGGAAAAGAATTTAAGTTTGTACATGCAAACGCTGGCGTAGGTTTTGTTTTCTATTTACACACAGGTACTGGATGCCCTTCCCCCCATAGCCCGACCAGCCTCTACGGTCAGAGATGAGATCTGTGAGTCCTGATCAAAGAACTTTCCCCAACTTCGGAACACCCCAGGTGATTGCTCCTAAAGCAAGTCCTCCTGTCTACTCCAAGAGCAGTGAAAGTGGAAGAAATCAAGCCTTGGATCCACTGTTCCAGAGTAAAGCCTGTCCCTGACCCAAACCTCAACTGGCAAGCTGAACAGCTCGCTCCTCTGCGTCTGAAGATTGCCAAGAGGCTTCAACGCTTTTCCTGAAAATTTCAAAGCCGTTCCTGAATGGACTGGACTCTCGAGGTGTTGGGACTTTTGATTGGGGTGGGATCTGTTTTTATTTTTTGCTGGTTTCAGAGACAGGTACTCTGTGGTGTGCCTGTTCCTGAAGATCAGTGTGCAGAAAATGTTATTTACCATGAAAACCCTACATGCATGGAGGGGTCCCCTAGCCCCCCTCCTTATAGTAATTCTCTGTAGCCCCCTGGCACTGTCCATTGCTTGCATTCGATGTGTCCCCTCTACCTGTCGTCACTGCCATGAGTTCATAAAACGAGATGGCTATTCAGTCAAAGCCTTTCGCTTTTTCCCAAGTGTTAATTCTGCTTGTCTCCAACTCCCTTCTAAGACCTGTACAGAGGCAGAAAAGACTTATCTCATGGCCCAAAACCTAGGACATGTCACTGGGAAGTGGGCTGGAGTGTCTAGCCCTAGGGCCCCTTGGGCATGTACATCCCAGGTAAAGCAAAAAGACTCAAAGGCCACCTTCCTAACTTGCCTGCCCCTGATCCTGAGGCAAGTGCCAGAGTCTTACTGCCTACCCCTTCCCCGAAAAATATCCCAACTCCAAAAGGCCCTCTAGTGTATCCTTCCCTGTATAGAATTGCTGGGTTTGTGGTGGATCGGTCGCGAGCAGTGACTGGCCTTGGCAACCAATTGAAATTCCCCCAGCTTCCTTAGCTGAGTGGAATTGCCATCCTTCCTTTAACCCTTCAGCCAGGCCACAGCTCTGGCTGCTGAGAGCTCCAATTCTTGGGAGCCTCTGTGTATCCCGCAGACAATCTGCCAAGTTCAATCACCCTGTAGGAAATACTCGATGCACCTCCACTTTTGTAGCAAATGACACCCACTCCTCCTGGTGGCCTCGAGCCCCCACTTTCTTTTTCTCAGCCACCAACAGGAGTGAAAAATGTGTCCCTGCTAATGACTCCCTATTGTTTAATTGCTCAGGCAGTAACCCATTCCAGGCATTCCCTTCTTTATGATGGCTTTGGAAAGACCCTTCTAATTTCTCCTTCCCCTGGGTTACTCTTGATGGTTTCTTTGGCTGTGAGACAACACTGCTTATTCTCAACTGCCACTGAAGTGGGCTGAAACCTGTGTATTCGAAACCATCCAGCCAAAGTTTTTCTTGCTGCCTGCAGTCAAAGGAAATTCCCTAGGCATCCCTTTGTATGATGATCTCAAGAGAGTAAAAAAATCCATTCAAATCAATGGCAAAGAGTGGGGGGAGGAATGGCCCCCACAGCGTATCATTGAATATTATAACTCTGCTTCTTGAGCCAATGATGGCACTTTTGGGTATAGAACTCCTATATACATGTTAAATCACATCATCCTGCTTCAAGCTGTCCTAGAAATTATTACCAACCAAACTGCCAGTACCTTAGAGCTGCTGGCCCATCAGCAAACACAGATGCAAGCAGCAATTTACCAGAACCGACTTGCATTGAACTATCTCCTGACCAAGCAAGGTGAGGGTTGTGAAAAATTTAAAGTAGCCCATGTCCCTGTTCAATCCTGGAAAAATGCTTGAGCTGCATCTTGGTGGAAAATATTTTTGCAGGGGCTTGGTGGAAAAAGTTGATGTTCTTTTTAGCTTGTGCTCTTGCTGGAATAATCTTTGTACCCTTTTGTATCCTGTTTCATGTATCTCAGTCGAGCTGTTCTCCGAAGCTCACCCATGGTCACAAAGCCCTTGATCAACCCTCACCCAAGGCACCAGGGAATATAATGGTTCTACGTTTCCTACCCAAAGCAGTTGCTGAGCTGCACCCACACCTCAAGTGTTTTTATTTCTATTTTAAAAGAATTTAAAAGGTTCAAATCAAGGGGGGAGATGTAGTGCCCTAATTAACTTAGTTTATAGAGAAAACATATATGCTGTCACATATATGCATATTCACATAGCATAACACACACACACATATATAGATTCTTATGTACAAGTCTAGAATCACTTTGCATTATGGGTAACATGTACTTTGGTCAAGCTATATTCATTGCTGAGGAGCCTGGGTCAGAGTGACCCAGCAAGCAGTTTGCAGGCAGCTGACTAGGTGAGGTCATTCCCTCTTGGTACAGGCAGGTTGTTTAATTAAGCCTGGAGCTTTGATTTAAGACAAGACATGTCATCTTGGAATGTGAAGCTGTGCCTCCTCATTAACCATTAGGCAACGCCTTGAAGAGCATTTTCTATTGGATATGCAAATAATTGCTTATACGTCCAAAAGCAATATTGGACAGGTCAGTCTGACGTGTGTATTTCGCTTCTGTAACCACCCATTATCAAAGTCTATATCCATGCTTGCAATCCTTTGATGTGTGTGGAAATTGCTCTGCGCTTTAGGCAATTTTCACCAGCATTTTATTATATTGGCCAATAAAATAACCTGCTTTGATTCTTCAGCTTCCAACTGTTTTATTGTGATTGAATATTAATTCAATAAGGCAGTAGAACATTACACTTGCCCCCCCCCCCACGCTGCTCACCTTTCATTCCAGTCCGGTGTGTTTCCCTTGGCTCTTTTATTGCTGTCTTTGTCGCTATAAGGCTAAAGGAGAAGAGGTACCGCTGGGGTCGGCCTCGCGCCTGAGTCTTCTTTTCTTTGTCGGGATCTCCCCCTTCATTTCGGTTCCCTGTCTGGGATGCAAGGTGTCTCCTAACACCCAATTCCACTTCTTCTGTGGATTGAGCGACTGCACACCAAAGCAGAAGCGAGGCTTGTAATCGGGATGTGGGCCTGCTAAAACTCATACCACTGACCAAAAGGAAAAACGGAAACAGATTCTCATTGACTGGAGACTGGAACACCTCTGCTACGTTCAGAACTTGCTGGGTTTCTGCATTTGGGGGCGGTGGGCGGCAGTCGGTTTGGTTCCTCAGTTGATTTCCTTTCAGCACGACCCTTTTAAATCCTCATGGCAAAAAAACTTAGATGAGAAATTGTCATTGTTGGGCTTCTCGCAGGATATGTTATTAGATCTTGGGAGAACGGAAGCCTTCACCAAAATTAAAAAGCGCATTAAAGAGCTTGATTATAACAGCACTACTTTTCGTGCTCGCCGCGTTTGTTCATCCCAGTTCTTTGGAATACCACCACCACGGGGTTTGCCTGCTTATACACATTATTTGACAACTCCTCGTCTTTCTAGAGCTTTTTGTTTAGCTAGATTGAATGCTAACCCCTCTATGGTTATGCAGGGCAGGATTTTGAATATACCATGCCCAGACAGGACCTGTCCTTGCTCTTCTGGCTCTATCGATTCTTTAGCTCATGCCCTCTTGGAATGCCGTTTTTATGAGGAACTTTGATCACATTATATCTCTCCCCTTTTAACATATAACTCTAATGCCTCTGTGTCTGACATAATGCCTTTTTTCCTAAGTGACAGGGATCCCAAGGCTACATTGTCAGTGGCAAGATTTGTTTCAGTCCTTATATCCTTCAAACATTAGATATATGCTGCTCAAGATCAATGGATCAAGGAGCTTCTAGGGGATAAAAGGAAAGGAATGGAAAGGATTTCCTTTCAACTTCTCATGACTAAAAAAAGTTACTTTCCAATGTGCCGCATGCAACAGCACCACTTGAGCATTCTGTTGCGCAAATGTGCTTTCGTGTCATTCATTCTGCCGTGAGTTGCTCCTGGAGAATGGCCATAGTGGGAGGGCTTTTTGAGGGGAGGTGAAGCACATTTGCACAACTTGTGATCCACCCAACCTAATGTAGCCTCATCTACATTTTAGAGGGGTTAATTGAGAGCCAGCGTGGTGTCATGGTTAGGAGTGGTGGACTCTATAATCGGGAGAACCGGGTTTGTTTCCTCGCTCCTCCACATGAGCGGCGGACTCTAATCTGGTGAACTGGGTTTGTTTCCCCACTCCTACACATGCAGTCAGCTTGGTGACCTTGGGCTAGTCACAGTTCTCTCAGAATTCTCTCAGCCCCAACTACCTCACAAGGTGACTGTTGTGGGGAAAGAGAAGAAGAGAGAAGAAGAGTTCATTTTTTATATGCTAACTTTTGCTACCACTTAAGGGAGAATCAAACTGGCTTACAATCACCTTCCCTTCCCCTCCCCTCAATAGGCACCTTGTGAGGTGAGAGAGCTCTAAGAGCTGTGACTAGTCCAGGGCCACCCAGTAGGAGTGGGGAAACAAATCCAGTTCACCAGATTAGCGCCTGCTGCTCATGTGGAGGAGTGATTATAAAGAACGCTAGACCGACTTGTAATATTTGGGGACATGCACATTACGGCGATACATTCTGGAAATCGTAGAGAAGGGGCAGGTAGGCAGCGGTTCTTTGCATAAGCAATTGCACAACACTTCCATGAAGATGATCAGGTTGCTGAAATGTAGACAGAACAAGGCCAGGCTTCTGTAAATTACCATGCCATTCTGCAAACCTCATTTCCAGCTATCAGGAAGGAAAGTCAGTTCCTCACAGAGAATGAGAGTGAAAAGAATCATGTTCTGAACGTATGCCAACAATAGCAACTATCGCTAGTCACAGCAAACATGTTCGATTGGTGTGGCCGCTCAACAGCCACAATCACCCATGTGCCAAACTTCCCATCTGTTCTCCTGTCTGCGGTCTGCCTTGAATGACTGCCGAACAGCTTTGCAGCTGCCCGGCATCTTTGGTGGTGGTGGAGTTTCATTTCCTTATGGTGACAGAGTTCCATCTCCTTGCCTTTTGTATCTGCACGGTAGGTGAGAGCATTCTGTCCAGGGTTATGGATGGTTGTGTCGGCTAATTAAATGATGGGGGCGGGACTATGCCTCCCATAAGGCAGTGCAGAAAATGCACGTGTGAGAAATAACGTGAATGCGGACTGTCTTAAACACCAGATGGTAAGATCTTTTTTTTTTTTTTAAGATAGCATTTATGTATTATTGTGACTGACTGATTTGCTCAGTCTTTCTTGGTTGCAGCAACCGGCAACTCTGTGGGGGATGGAGTAGGATTCTCGTTAGGCTGTGTGAGAATGTGCATACACGAAACACTGCCAATTGCATGGTAGCATGTGAAAACTAATTTAGGTCATTTATGCCTGGGTACTTGGGCTCACGTTCGCCCCCAGTCTGTCTTGGTTGTTCCTTGGAGTTATACATGAGTTTTCTGTCCATGAGAGATTACTTCGCTGCCAGCCCTCGCAAATTCCAGATCTTCCCATTCCTCTGTTAACCTGACTGATTTCAGCCTGGCTGAAATCTCCATGCAGAAGGCAAAGCACGGGATACAGAAGCGTGGTTTCTCTCACAGCCAATCACAAAGCAGCGTGTAAAGAGGCGGGGATTCAAATGCTTCCTGCTTCCTCCGAGCTCTTTCTGAGCAAAAGAAAAGCTTTTTATAACTGAGTCTTGGATCCCCCCCATTCCTTTCAAATTGCTCCGGTTTTTGTTTTTTGTTCTTAAAATGCTTTTTTATGCAGCAATTGGGTTTTTTTGGGGGGATTTTCTCTCATGGTGAGCACTGCAAAGTAAGCCAGTTACAAAGCAGCATTTAAAGGGGCGGGGACTTGATTTGAGCTTGGAGACCACTGGTGCATAGATTTCCAACAGGAAGCTGTGGGTCCAGCAAGCAACGAACCTCAGGTAAAACTCCCATGCATAAACGACCTTGTTTTACTTGGTATTTAACTCGTGAGGATTTTTTTAATCTGCCCTCTGGGGCCATGCTCAGAATTAGACACATAGACAGTGCTTTTCTTAATTATTCATCTTTGAGTATGACTGTTTCAGTTTATTAATCTAATTTTTAGTTAGCCACCGTAGAAGGTTTTTTTTTTTTTTTTTTTAAATAATCTGATAGGCTGTATATTCATACGGTAAAATAAATAAATTTAATTTAAAATAAAAGCAACAGCATTTTAAGGCTGTAGATTCACATTTTGATTTCCACCCACTGCATGACTTAGCATTTATGCCAAATGTCACTTGGGATTTCCCGTCTGCCGCATCTGGTCACTTCCTCAAAATGGCACTAAATGAGGTTGGACTGACTCCTGTGTGGGTTCAGTTTCAACCAACAGCAACTCTGACTCCTGAATGTCTCAGGGCCACCATCTCTGTCCTGCAGTTTCTCTCTTTCCTCTCCTAGACTTGGCTGGCTGAGAACAATCAAACTTGGTCACTCTCAGTAAGAAAAACGTCTAATGGAGATCTAAAGAGCACACATTGTCCAAAGATCTTTCCTCCTAGGATGCTGCAAGTCAGAAGGCAAGTGGTTGGGTTCAGCTCAGAAGCTTCCTTAGGGGAGCAGCATCCCCTGTGGTCCATCGCTCCACCGAGCCTCATGTTTGACTCAAGAGACTCCTTCACACCTTCCTGAGGATTCGGCCCGGCTTCCTCCAGTCTCTGTACCGATCCCTCCGTGCCGTGTGAACCAAGGGTTGCGAGAAGCCCGCATGACTCGTACGGGAGGAAGTGCTAGGAAAACCAACAGAACCACTGTTAGAGGAAGTATGGTCCACTTTCACATGGGACACTTTGATATTTTCCTCCCAATTTGTCACTACTCTAATTGCGAATGTATACATACTCTACAGGCTGAACATTGAAAGGCCAAAGGACACATTAAGCCAGGAGGTCCATGCCATGATGCTTTCAGGGGGATCTGCGTAGGGTTACCAGGTGCCCCCTCTCCAGGCAGGAGGTTTTAGGAGGCAGGCTGGGGCGACCGCACACGATGCGATCACGTCACTTCCGGGTTTACCCCTGGAAGCGCTGCATCGCCACAGCCGCTTTAGCTTCTGGGGGTAAACCCGGAAGGGACGTAATCGCATCATGCACAATCCATGCTCCAGGTGCCAGGTGGATTGGCGGGCAATTGCCCTCCGAAACCACCCACCTGGCAGCCCTAGATCTGTGCCATGGCCTCTTATCAAGGGCTGGTGGGGCAGGGGTTGACCAAGCTGCAAGCTGGTCCCCCCTTGTGGCGGTAGCAGTGTGGGTCAAGTTGCTTGATTGATACATAGCGCAGCTTAGGTGAGCACCCTGGAGCATCACTTGGATGGTGAAAGGTTAACCCTCAGACCAGGCCTGGGTCCTCAGTGCTTCCATGGACCTGGGACAGGAAGCCCTTGACTGGTGTCCTTATCCTTGACCCATAGACCATCTGTAGGATTGCCAACCTCTAGATACTAGCTGGAGATCTCCTGCTATTACAACTGATCTCCAGCTGATAGAGATTAGTTCCCCTGGAGAAAATGGCCGCTTTGGCGATTGGATGCCATGGCATTGCAGTCCCTCCCTTCCCCAAACCACACCCTCCTCAGGCTCCACCCCAAAAACCTCCCGCCAGTGGTAAAGAAGGACCTGGCAACCCTAACCATGTGGCTAGGGGAACAGGAAGTGGCATGCCTCCCTCAAGCATCACGAAGGCTTGGCAAGGAGGAGCCTGAGCCGTAAGTATGTGATGGCTCAAGGCTCAGAGCTGGAGTGGCCTCACCCATAAATTCAGGGATGAGCAAATAAGAGGAGGCCTGACTCTTTTGCAACCCACCAGTTGCCCATACTGCAGATGGGTTTGGAATGAGGTTTGGCCTGCAGGTGCCGCAGATCCCCTTTGATCAATGTAAATAATTGAATAAATTTAGCCCATTTTATTTCCCAACGTAGGTGTTGGATCTCCTTATTCTACATCTGCCCTCTTCCAGCTGTTGCTCATACCTAATAGCAGTCCAGTGAACAAAATTAAAACACATATTAAACTACACATGTTAAATATGTAAAAGCACTCGATTTAAAAACACCCACGAATTAAATTAAAACACACATAGCGAACTCTTCTGCTGGAGCAACAGGGCCAGCCCTTAAGGACTGCAGTGCAGATTGCCCACCTGCAAAGGACGGGGTGGTCTTAAGCAAATGACTGTCAGCAACACGTACCCCACAGACTGCTTCTTTATGATAAAAAGTGTGTGTGTGTGTGTGATCACTGAGGATAGAAATTTGTAATAGCAGTTGTAATAGCAGGAGATCTCCAGCTAGTACCTGGAAGTTGGCAACCCTACAGAAGACACAGCAAGGCTGGATGTGAGTCAATAATAATTAGGGTTGCCAAGTCCCTTTTTGCCACCAGCGGGAGGTTTTGGGGCGGAGCCTGAGGAGTGCGGAGTTTGGGGAGGGGAGGGACTTCAATGCCATAGAGTCAAATTGCCAAAGCAGCCATTTTCTCCAGGTGAACTGATCTCTATCGGCTGGAGATCAGTTGTAATAGCAGGAGATCTCCAGCTGGTACCTGGAGGTTGGCAAGCCTAATAATAATAATTAAGTGCAGTCAAGTTGCAACCAACTTATGGTGACCTCTCATGGAGTTTTCAAGGCAAGAGACTGGAAGAGGTGGTTTTGCTGCTGCCTTCTTCTGCACATCAACCTTTGGACTTCCATGGTGGATTCCCATTCAAGCACTAGCCATGGCTGACCCTGCTCAGCTTCCAAGTTCTAATGAGCTCAGGCTACTTAGGGCTATGCAGGCTGCTACAGCTGTGAATCAGAAGGGGCTAAAATGACAAGACTGGCATTGAACTGAGAAAAGGGAGGGGGGGTCTCAATCGGAACTAACCTGCCACTTCTTTGTTTTGCCTGGCTTCTAGTTAATCGAGGAGCTTGACTTATATGGAGTCAGACCATTGGTCCATCTTTCTAGCCTAATACTACCTACTCTAACTAGCCAGATCTCAGGCAGAGAAAGGTATTTCCCAGTTCTGCTGCTGGAAATTCCTTTACCTGGGGCTGCTGTGGATTGAATTGAGGACCTTCTGCATGCAAAGCAGGTATTCTGCCACTGAGCCACAGCCCCGCCCAAAAGAAACTGCTCACATTACAATGGTGTGTAGCACATGTTTTGCACATGTATTTTCTCTTGGGCTGGTTGCTCTCCTGAGATGCTTCAACCACCAGTGCTCATGCATCACTTCTTGCACATTCATTACCCATTTGACAGCCGTTAACTACCTTGTCAAATTCGGAGTCTGATAATGCAGGGTTTCCCCCCCCCCTTTGTTCTTAATTCTTCTCCATAATTCACACTTATGGGAATTCTCATATGCACTTGTAATTTCCAACACCAGAACTGGATGAATGGGTTGGAGACTCCAGTTTATTTAATGCAGAGAATAATGGCATGTGGGACCAATGCCTTTTGGCAATCAAAAAATTCTGTAATCCAAGAAGTCCCATATAGACAATAACAGCCATCCAGAAAGCAGCAGGGAGAGATAAAAGTATCCACTGCACAAAGCAGCCCCACCTTCTCATCTCTCACACAAGTCCCCCCCCCCTTTTAAAATTACCCCAGACCAAACTCATTTTACCTTTAAATTAGGCATTCAACTTACCTGGAAGACCAGAGAGGTCCGGACTTCTTCTTGGGTTTGGTGACCTGCTTCTGGTACTCCATCCAGCCACTCACCAGTTCGTGGAGGATCATCAGATAAAGAAGAAAGATGAGGATGGCTGGGTCCATTCGGGGCGCTGGGGGGTCTGCTTCATCGGGCCCCGGGGTCATCGATGCAGGAGAGCACAGGGCGGTCCCGTGGGAAGAGGGAAATGGTACTTGCTGGCACGCCTCGCTTTCTCCGGCCAAAAAAGAGATGCAGGGATGCACAAGACGCTATCATAAATGACGCTTTGCTGGCTGGGATTGTGCCGAGTGAATTACTGCGCTAAGATCTCTCCAGAGAGCAAGGGAGAGCCAGCGCCAGGGCTTGCGATACCAAGCGGCATGAATGCAGCCGCTCATCTTGTAAGCAGCTCCCTTTCTGGCGCTGCCTTTATTGTCCACAAGCTGGCTCTTATTCTCCCTTGTGCTATTTCTGCATCGTCTCAAAGACATGCATGCACAACACACGGCGCTCCTGCATATTTCTGACACCAAACAACCTGCCTCTGGTTCAAACGAATCCACCGCAGAAGCACTAATCAAAAAGCCAGCTTGCTCCCTGGCCCCTGGGACTTCCATTTAGTGCTGCAGAAGCCACAGTATAGCTGGTAACGTATCTGGCCTCTGTACTTGGGTAGGGAATGGATCTGCAGTGGCTAAAGGGTGAATTGCGACGTTTCCAGATTCGGCATCCAGTTGCTCTTGCTTGGCATACAGATATCACACCAGGGACGTCCGCATAGATGAGTACACACTATGGATACCTTGATCAAAAATATAATACCAGCATGGAGTAGTGGTTAAGAGCAGTGGTTTGGAGCGGTGGACTCTAATCTGAAGAACTGGGTTTGATTCCCCAGTCCTCCACATGAAGCCAGCTAGGTGACTGGGCTAGTCACCGCTCTCTTAGAGCTCTCGCCACATGAGCTGTGGATGCTAATCTGGTGAACCAGGCTTGATTCCCCACTCCTCTACATGAAGCCAGCTGGGTGACCGTGGGTTAGTCACAGCTCTATTAGAGTTCTCTCAACCCCACTCCCTCACAGGGTGTCTGTTACGGGGAGGAGAAGGCGATTTTAAGCCGGTTTGATTCTTCCTTAAGTGGTAGAGAAAGTCGGTTTATAAAAACCAACTTTTCTTCTTCTTCTTCTCCTCCTTCTCCTTCTCCACTTTTCATTCACATGCTTAATACTTTGGTTTTTGCATGATAAATTATTTCTCAGTATCTCTTACAATGACCCTGTAAGTTAAGCCACTATTATTTTCTCCATTTTGGAGACAGGAAAGAGATGGCTGAGTACTGTCCGTCTAGTTCTGTATGTTTATTCTGACTGGCAGTGGCTGTCAGGCAGAAAAGAATATCCCCCAACTTTGGGACCTTCCACATTTAAACCAGGTATTCTACTACTGAGTGCCTGTGAAAACTGTTATATATGATGTTGCCGTATACCCAGTCAAATCAATGATCCATTGACCTTTGTATTGTCTACTCTGACTGGCAGGGGTTCTCCAAGGTCTTCGATGGAAAATGGTCTTTCCCCCAACAGTTATTTCCTGAGATCTTCTCTTAATGGGAGATGCCAGGGATTGAACCTGGGACTTTCTGCATTGCCGTGCCAAGAAAATGACTCCAGAAGTAATCCATCAATGGATTACTATAACAGAAAAGACTTCTGGATATCCAATACCTGTACTAGGAAAGGCGTTTATGTAAATGGGACAACAAATGGTTTGCTTATTTAAGGATTCTCCTTTGTTTTTGGTTTCCCCATTTCTTGGATGCTTTTGCGTTTTTTACCAGGCGTTCTTTCTTTTTAAAAAAAATACCTTTTAACTGAAAAATTAACCATTAAAATAAAATTTAAACACGTTTCAAGAGCAAACCTGATTATCAGGCCGACCCAATGAAAGCAGGAGATGCCTGACAATTTGAATGCTGGCACAAAAGAGGCAAAGTTTTTCAAAGGAGAGTACCACATGGAGGGAGAGTGGAATCCTGTTGTCATAGAAACAGAGGCTGTTGCCAAGCTGCCAGAGAAAGGTACCGCAGCACCGTATCACTCGCATCACCCGAGAATCCCTGCTCATTGACTGGCTTTATCCATCATCTTCGCTGTTCTTCTGAGCCTTTGGCTCTGCCTCATTAGCTGTGCGTCCAGATCTGCCGTGAACATCCTGCTCCAGGTACCATCTTCTGTGGGTACAAAACTGTAATCCAATAGAAGTAGGCCTTTTTCAGTGACAGCTCCAGTATTATGGTACTCTCCCCCTTTAGGAACTGTGCTTGGCCCCTTCGCTTGTCTGTGTTTTTGGAAGAAGAAGTATAATTGGCTTTTATATGCCGATTTTCACTGCCTTTTAAGGAGAATCAATCTCCGTCCCTTCCTCTCCCCACAACAGACACCTCGTGGACTGAAACGTTCTTGCTCCACCAGGTTTAATCCATTTTCATCCCACCCTCCCTCCTGCAAACTCAGGGCAGCATAGAGCACTGTCCCTCCTCCATTTTACCCTCACAACAAACTTGTAAGGTGGGCCAGGTGGGCTAGATCAAGAGAGAAAGAGCCTGTGGGAGGGGGAGGGCTGCTGTGGCTCAGTGATAGAGCCTCTGCTTTGCATGCAGAAGGTCCCAGGTTCAATCCCTGGCATCTCCATTAAAGGGACTAGGCAAGTAGGTGATGTGAAAGACCTCAGCCTGAGACCCTGGAGAGCCGCTGCCGGTCTGAGTAGACAATACTGACTTGGATGGACCAAGGGTCTGATTCAGTATAAGGCAGCTTCATGTGTTCATGTGAGTGTGATTGGCTCAAGGGCAATTGATGAGCTTCGTGGTGAGTGGGAACTGAACCCAGATCTCTGAGGTCCTAGTCTTACACTCTTATTTTCTGGTACAGACACCTTAACAGGTAGACTTAATTTTTTTCAGCACTTGGGCCAAAAAGATGGCCTGCCTCTACATCTCTATGCTAGCAATCCATTGGATTCTCATAGAAGTGGGGCTTGGGGACTGGCTCCCTAAAAGCCAGCATGGTGTAGTGGTTATGAGCAGTGGACTCTAATCTGGAGATCCAGGTTTGATTCCCCGCTCCTCTACATGAAAGCCAGCTGGGTAACGTTGGGCCAGTCACAGTTCTCTCAGAACTCTTGCAGCCTCACCTACCTCACAAGGTGTCTGTTGTGGGGAGAGAAAAGAAAGGTAATTGTAAGCCAGTTTGAGACTCCTTTCGGTTCAGAAAATCAGGGTATAAAAACCAACTCTTCTTCTTCTGATGGAGCACCTGCTTTGTAGGCAGAAGGTGCAGGGTTCGGTTCCTGGTTGCTCCAGCCAAAAGGATTAGGTGATAGGCAATGTTTTAATGCTTCCAGATATTTATCACTATTTTGTGGACATTTTGTTGTTATTTATAGGCTTTGATAACTTGGGACAGTGAATAGGGTAGGGTTGTCAGCTCCAGGTTGGAAAATACCTGCAGATTTTTGGGGTGGAGCCTGAGGCAGGTGAGGTTTAGGGAGGAACTTCAATGCCATACAGGCCTATTGCCAAAGAGGCCATTTTCTCCAGGTGAACTGATTTCTATTGGCTGGAGATCAGTTGCAATAAAAGGAGATCTCCAGCTAGTACCTGGAGGTTGGCAACCCTAGAATAGGGAATGCAAGGTCTGAATGCTTTATCATTCGGAAGGTGGAGCTACATGTCCAAGACCATTGTATATTAAAATCTGTGTGTAGTAAGACCTTCTACTGAGATGCTTATAATCTCCTCCTATTGGAGGTAAGTAGGGTAGCTATGGGAAACTGGGTCTTTTTGGTGGTGGCCATCCTTGACTCTGTACCTCAGGTGCCTACATTATGAAATTTTTGCCAATAAAGCAACTTTATTAAATAAACTCTGCAACTCTGCTGAGGATTGTACTGAAATTCAAGGATGCTTCATATTCCATCTTTTAAAATATTCACTAATAGTGTCAGTTTTCTGTTTTTTTTTTTGCTGTTAGCTTCATTACTTTGTATAGCATACAGATGCTGCAGGTCTTCATGTGTAGTTTATGCACAAATAGCACACCCTTTATATTTATGTGCGTGATACGTTGACACAGAAATCAGGATGAAAAAGACATACATGGTATGGGGAGGCAGCAGGTGTGAGGAAACTGGAAATGGTGTGAAAGTAAAGGAGCAGAGGTTCAATTTGTACAGAAGAGAAGCAAAATGCAAACCTGGGGCAGCGTGGTGTAGTGGTTAAGAATGGTGGTTTGGAGCAGTGGAGTCTGATCTGGAGAACTGGTTTGATTCCCCACTCCTCCACATGAGCAGCAGAGGCTAATCTGGTGAACTGGATTTGTTTCCCCACTCCTACACACAAAGCCAGCTGGGATAGTCACACTCTCTCAGCCTCACCTACCTCACAGGGTGTCTGTTGTGGGGAGGGGAAGGGTAGGTGATTGTAAGCCGGTTTGATTCTGCCTTAAGTGGCAGAGAAAGTCGGCATATAAAAACCAACTCTTCTCCTTCTTCTTAGTTGTTCTGGGGCCTGGGCAAAATCAAGGCTGAGGCCCGCAATCAGCTTTCTGCCCTAAAGCTGAGGAGACCCCCCAGGCACTGCCCCTCAGGTCATGGCCTTGGCAGTTTACCATTCAGCCCCCTCCTTCCACCTGATTGCCAAATAGCAGATGCTCTAGCAAATGGGGAAGAGCTGTGGCTCAGTGAAAGAGCATCTGCTTGGTACTAGGGTTGCCAACTGCCAGGTAGTAGCAGGAGATCTCCTGCTAATTCAACTGATCTCCAGCTGATAGAGATCAGACCACCTGGAGAAAAATGGCCGCTTTGGCAATTGAACTCTATGGCATTGAAGTCCCTCCCCTCCCCAAACCCCGCCCTCCCCAGGCTCCACCCCAAAAATCTCCCACGGGCAAAGAGGGACCTGGCAAATCTTAGCTTGGCACGCAGACGGTCCCATGTTCAATCCCTGGCATCTCCAATCAAAAGAATCAGTTAGTATGGGATGTGAAAGACTTCTGCCTGAGACCCTGGAGAGCTGCTGCTAGTCTGAGTAGACAATACTGACCTTGATGGACTACGCTATACATAGGGTTGCCAGGTCCCTCTTCGCCACCGGCGGGAGATTTTTGGGGCAGAGCCTGATGAGGGTGGGGTTTGGGGAGGGGCTTCAATGCCATAGAGTCCAATTGCCAAAGCCGCCATTTTCTCCAGGGGAACTGATCTCTATTGGCTGGAGATCAGTTGTAATAGCAGGAGATCTCCAGCTAATACCTGGAGGTTGGCAACTCTATATACAGCTACTACACTTGACCGATGGTCTGGCTCAGTATAAGGCAGTTTGTGAAAGACCTCCCCTTGAGACCCTGGAGAGCCACTGCCAGTCTGAGTAGACAATACTGACCCTTGATGGACTACACCGGGGTGCCCACTGACCCCTTTTCTGGTGCTTGGCAAATGTTTTTAGAAAATGGGTGGAGCCGGGCAGGGCTTTTGCCCAGCAAACCTTTGGATTGGCTATTGGAGATTTGATTGGCTGTGCAGATTTTTTTTTAAAATGTTGCTTTGGCAGCAGCTGCCAACACAGAACAAAAATCTACACTGCGTTACAGCCATTTTGCTTCTGCGCCCACCATGCCATGTCAGAAATCTAAATGTACCCACAGGCTCCAAAGCTTTGGGGACCCCTGGACAATGCTATACTACCCTTAACCAATGGTCTGGCTCAGTATAAGGCAGCTTCATGTGTTCTGTTGTCTCTTATACGTATAAATTGTTTTCTGTGTTCAAATTGATTTGTTTTGAATCACAGTATTTAACTTCCTCGGAGACCTGTCTTGCGTAGAAAGATAGGAGATAAATGCTTTAAATAGCTACAGTAGCTATAAGAGATTAGCAGCCCTTCTGCTGCTGATCTTTTTCCCCCCCAGACTTTTTTATTAGATTTTTAGGGTACAAAATAAAACAGGTACAATGCTGCTGATCTCTTGTACCCATTCCAGCCAGCCACGCTTGTCATTTGTTCTGCTTCTTTAGGTTGTGGGGGGGGGGTTGTTCTGTTTCTCATCCCCCCCCCCCCCCCGCTCAGCTCCTTCCTACGTATGTTCCTCCTGCTGATACCTGGCCTGTGCCCTCATTTTGTCCATCAAAAAAGCCCTTGAAGAAGCGCACCCCCTCCGTTCTTCTTTCTTCAGAGTTTTCCTCCCTGCCTTTCCCCAAGAAGTCCTGCAGGGCCCAAGTGCACATTACGTGGGAGAATTGCAATTTCTCCCTCAACCTTTCTTTTTAATTGGAATGAACGGTAACCCAGCGCTGCTATTCATCGGGTGACTTTTTTGCTTTTGTTCTCTGCTTTACGCCTAATTGGTGCTTTTCTTAAGACTTTTCTGTGTATGTACATTGTGCTAACTCCCCCCTCCCCCAAAAGCGAGAAATGCAGCTGTGGAGCATGTCGGTTTGGTTGGATAATAAGTTCAATGAACTGATTGAAAATGAAAAGATACTTTATAGCACAGGCTTGGCTCTGGTAGGTAACATGCCATAAGAAGATAGAATGAGAGGGACTGCTTAAAGAAATGATCTCAGAAGGCAGCGTTGTGAAAGAGCTATTAGATGTCAGCTATATAGGAATTTGATAAGGATTAAAGAGTACTTACTGAAGAAGTCACTGTAAGAAACAAGTTTAGACCCGGAAACTTGTTTGAATTTGATCCAAGGAAGACTATATGTGGATACTGCACATAAGCTCACCATTTAGTACTGGTTAAATTTGTATAATTGGAAATTTGAACTGACTGTGGTTTGAGTGTATACAACATAGAACACTGTCTGTAACACAGAACACTACCTGTTGAATTAGCTTTTTGTAAATTAGATTTTTTTGGAGCAGCTGCCAGGTGGAGGGACTCTGACTCCCCCCCCCCCTTTCGGTTTTCCCAAACAAAATTGCTCTCAGCCCTCCAAGTTGCTGTTTGCTCTGTGTAGGAGTGGGGAGGAGGAGTGTGGCGTAGAGGTTAACTTGTCTGTCTAGGACAGGGTTTCCAACCTCCAGGTACTAAGTGAAAAAATAGTATTCATTCAGCTCACACTGATAATGCAAAAGTGCGATGTTGTTATTTACAAGTGCAAGAAGCCAACAATAATAGAGATACATGCAACAAAATGTATACAAAGATACAATGTAGCTAAAAAGCTACCAATACAGATGGTCAGTTTCAACCTGAAAAGTCCTTTAAAGGTAAGTACAATGACTTTTTTTTTTTCTTCCAGAAAGATGATGAGACTGAAGCATAAACGCAGCTGGACAACGTCAAAGCTGGGGAGCGCCTTCCGGATGAATTCAACGCTTTCGCTGTTAAGCATATTGTACTTAGTTAAGGACAATGGCTCAACAGACTGCAATGTTTTCTTATACCAATGCTGAGAGGGACAGAATTCTAAAGACAGAAGCTGTCTTTTAGACAGCGAAAGCGTTGAATTCATCCGGAAGGCGCTTCCCAGCTTTGACGTTATCCAGCTGCGTTTATGCTTCAGTCTCATCATCTTTCTGGAAGAAAGAAATAGAAAAAGTCATTGTACTTTCCTTTAAAGGACTTTTCAGGTTGAAACTGACCATCTGTGTCGGTAGCTTTTTAGCTACATTGTATCTTTGTATACATTTTGTTGCATGTATCTCTATTATTGTTAGCTTCTTGCACTCGTAAATAACAACATCGCACTTTTGCATTATCAGTGTGAGCTGAATACTATTTTTTCACTTAGCTAGTCTATTTAGTATTTGGTGCTTATTTTTGCTAAACCTCCAGGTACTAGCTGGAAATCTCTTGCTATTACAACTGATCTCCAGCTGACAGAGATCAGTTCGCCTGGAGAAAATGGCCACTTTGGCAATTGGACTCTATGGCATTGAAGTCCCTCCCCTCCCCAAACCCCGCCTTCCTCAGGCTCCACCTCAAAAACCTCCCACCAGTTGCAAAGAGGGACCTGGCAACCCTAGTCTAGGATCTGGGAAACCCATGTTCGAATCTCAACTCTGTGATGAAACTCACAGAGTGACCTTGGGCTAGTTTCTCTCTCAGGCTAACCTACCTCATAGGGTTGATGTGTGGCAAAACGGAGGAGAGAAGAATGTCATATGTTGCTCTGAGCTCTTTGGAGGAAACACAGGATTTCTACCACATAAATAGAATGTGGTTGCTGGTAAATATAGGTAGAAGAGAAAATTCAGTCTCTCACCTAAGGGTGATTTAGAGTTCCTCAATCCTGCTGTTTTGACAACCCCAACCTCCTTCTCAATTTTGCTTTTCCCTTGTGCAAACCGGACACACAATTTTTTTTTAATTTTCACACACCATTTTCAGTTTTTTCATGCCTCATTTTTCCAGCGAGAGGCTCACCTTTTCCAGCATTTCCTCACGGCACAAAGGAGAGAGGTGTTTTATTCTTTCCCCCTGCATCGCTTTTCCAGTAGATATCCCAGCCCCTGAAGCTGCTTCTAGTCCCATCCATTCTGACCCTTTGTGATTCAAATGGGTTAGTCTCTGCTTATGGTGGGAAACAAACCCTGAGATGCAAAGGCAGGGAGATGGAAGGCTCATTGTCTGGAAGCTCCACCCATTGCCGGAACATTCCAGCACCACCAGAAGTGATTGTTCCTCTTGGATGGTCTCTGTCCAGTTCCTACATTCTCAGGTAAGTCAGCTAGCTTCGCTACCCCATCATGGATTTCTGCTATTCACTGAAGACGTATGATTTAATTATTCCTGTCTGGTCCCCATTTAATTATTCCTGTCTGGTCCCCATTGCTGGAAAAATTCCGTTCCCGTTTTTGCCTTTTGAGGGTGCCCTGTTAAAGTCTTGCTTGTGTGATTTGTATGGTCATCCTTTGGGTTTATTTGGTCGCCGCGTATGATTCTCACTTGGGATGTGTGCAGTCCCAGATTCAGATCCCAAACAACTTCTGCCAGGGTCGACAGAAAGATCATACCTCCACATAAGCCTCTGGTCCAGTCCATAGGGTTGCCATGTCCCTCTTCACCACCAGCGGGAGGTTTCACTTTGCATACATGGCTGCCTTAATGATAACTACCCTTCGTGGGAACTAACATGCATCCAGCATTTTGAAATTTAATCTTTAAGATGCGCAATATTAGAGGAATCTATATGAAGGACTGATGAAGAATTCTACCCATAAGAATTTGAAACGGCCGTATCCTCCATCAAGTTACTCCTCTAAAATTGGTATTTCTGCTAGAATTGCACACTTACCTGCATGGGACTTATAGAAGAATGCAGCACCTTGCCAAAGACCTTGCATTTTTGTGAATTTTGTTAGTGTCTGTGTCACCTTCCATGTGGACTTGTTTGGTTGTGCTTGTTATTTTTGTATGCTTGTACATAACACTGTATGTTTATATGTATAGTTGTATTTAGACACTATAGGATAAACATTGGTTGCACTTAACAGTAATTGTTATTGTACATTTTTGTCCCCCCTGTACTGATTTCCTAATATCCAGGTACTAGCTGGAGATCTCCTGTTATTACAACTGATCTCCAGCTGATAGAGGTTAGTTCGCCTGGAGAAAATGGCCACTTTGGCAATTGAACTCTATGGCATTGAAGTCCCCTCCCCAAACCCCACCCTCCTCAGGCTCTGCCCCAAGAACCTCCTGCCAGTGGTGAAGAGGGACCTAGAAACCCTATACCGGGAGGTTGACAACCCTACCAATTCGGCAGGGCTCTTCTACACAGGCAGATTCATAGTGTAAACAGGTGGTAACCTTGAGGTCTGAAGACTATCAAAGTGCCATGGTCTGATCTGATACTATTTCCCTTTCTTTGCTTTTGGAATAGTAACATCCACCTTTATAAACAGTAGCGTAGGAGCCAAAGATGTACCAAGGGAGAGTGACTGCAACTACCAAGATGAAGGAGAAGAATCCTGCAGCTGTGGGATGCAGCTCTACGCAGATCACTACACAGCCTCGGATGAAGAAAAGCATTCAGAGGCGACAGATCAAATCTCGCTTCTCCCGCCGGCGACCAGTCAACAGTACCAGCCAACAAAAAAAGGGCAAAGGCAGAAGCCAGGATTCAAATTCTCACAAGAAGTAAAACACCATATTTCAAAAATATATCCCAGGTTACAGTTATAATTGCAGGGTCAATAATTCCGCAAACAGATCACTCCAGTTCTGCAAGTGGAATAATGTATCTCAAGGGAAGAAGCATCTGTCTGATGTATCTCAAGGGAAGAAGCATCTGTCTGAGTACTTTGCCAAGCTGCCAAGAGGTTGGACCAGAATTTGCAACCAAAGCAGCCCCTTAAAATCATTGCATATTTATTTAATGTTGTTATTAATTTCATTTGAATGCATTTATATATTACACCTTCTATTTGCTTTAAAAATGTCTTAGTTAGCAAGTGGCTGCTGCACTCTGAAACAATTATGATTCCTTTGAACTCTTTCCCTAGGCAGCTCTTGTAAGTCTCTGGACCACTGTTAGGATTGCCAACCTCCAGGTGGCGGCTGGAGATCTCCTGTAATTGCAACTGATCTCCAGCCGATAGAGATCAGTTCACCTGGAGAAAATGGCCTCTTTGGCAATTAAACTCTATGGCACTGAAGTCCCTCTCCTCCCCAAACCCGGCCCTCCTCAGGCTCCACCCCAAAAACCTCCCGTCGATGTCGAAGAGAGACCTGACAACCCTAACTACAGTCCCTGAACAGACAACACAGTTGTGAGGGCTTGTGCCGCCTTTGGCCTAGTTACTGTTTCAGAAGCTACAAATGACATCCTAGGGAGATATTTTTTTTTGTCTAATTTGGCTTGTGCAGAACGATACCTTACAGTCAAGAGAAGAGGCTCAAGGCCTACTACAGTAACCTGAAAGGGCATCAATCCAAGTTCCCAACAGAATCTGGAGTCAGACGCCTTCCTCCCAAGACAGCCAACGAACAGGTGACTGGAAATGCAGCTCTTAAACCCTGTTGATTGCTTAAGACAGACTGAGGATTTGTGGGCCCTTAGGAACATCCTTATGATAGGGTTGCCATCCGCCAGGTGGTGGCAGGAGATCTCCTGCTATTACAACTGATCTCCAGCTGATAGAGATCAGGTCACCTGGAGAAAATAGCTGGTTTGGAAATTGGACTTTATTGCATTGAAATCCCTCCCCTCCCCAAACCCCTCCCTCTTCAGGCTCTGCCCCAAAAATCTCCAGGTATTTCCCAACCCAGAGCTGGCAACCCTACCTTATGACCACAGGTGTCCCCACTCAATAGCAAATGGTGATAACCACTGATGATGTCATCAAAAGGCTCTGTGTGCCTATTGAGGTTAGGAAGAGGCAGGGCTTTTTCTGGTGTGGCACCATGATTTTGGAATGCCATCCCCACTGATGATTGCTTGTTAACTTTTCTGTATCAGGTAAAACCTTTTTTTAAAATGCAGACTTCAGTTTAGGAGGCAACCAAGAAAGGCTGACTGGATCAATCTGAGTCTCTCCATACTTCTTATTGTGCCACTTTTTCATTCTCCGTGCTGAACGTTCCCCATTAAGATTAAACAGATTTTTTGTCAGTTTCATATTAATAGCATATAAATGGTGTGCCACTTGCCAATGGTGTAAACAAGGCATTAAAATGGTGCATAGTTATAAATGGCATAAAAGTAACAAAAGAAGCATCAGTTCGCCATGTTGAACTTTGAGCACTGTATTTTCATGAAGGTGCTAAAAATTCTAGAGCCGCTGAAGCTTTTCCAGAGAACTATTCTCAGTCAAAAACTGGCTTCAGTCTGGTGTGTGTGTGTGTGTGTGTGTGTGTGTGTGTGTGTGTGTGTGTGTGTGAGAAGTGCCATCAAGTCGAAGCTGATTCATGGCAACCCAGTAGGGTTTTCAAGGCAAGAGACAAACAGAGGTGGTTTGCCATTGCCTTCCTCTGCATAGCGACCCTGGCTTTACTTGGTGATTCCCTATCCAAGTACTAACCAGAGCCAAGCCTGCTTAGCTTCTGAGATCTGACAAGATCAGGCTAGCCTGGGCCATTCACATCAGGGCAGACACACCACGATCCTTCTCATTTCTCTGCTTATCCATTCTTTCCTTTGCTCTCAAATCATAGCAGCGGTCAAAAGTGGAGGACAGAAATGCATGTAGCCACATGTGCAGAACAGAGAATCTGCATCCGCCCCTTAAAGAAAGATCCAGAGTTAGCAGCGCGAGAGGGGACCAAAGGTAACATGCAGTTGCTGAAAAAGGACTGGTTTTTGTCTAGGGAAAAGATGATTAAGAGGGGACAGGAAAAAGTTTATTAAATTATGCATGCTGCAGAGGAAGCAGAGAGAAAATTTCATCCTCTCCCCAAGTTATAGAACACAGTGAATTTAGCTAGCAGATTCAAGAGAAAATGCTTGTTCACACAGTTGAACAGATTTTGAACACAGTTTTGAACAGATTTTGAAGCTTTCTTTCAGCCTAAAGGGGACTTTCTCCTATTTAAGTGGGTCTTATGCCCATCAAAATAGCCACTTACATTGGAAGAATGTTTCTTAGACCCGAGGAAGTTCCTCCTGCTTAAAACCAGATACATGCCAGTGTACATTTGGACCATCCGTTGCTGGGGACTAGAAACAGACTGAAGCTTCAGCCTTCATGTCCTGGTTGTAGGCTTCCTGGAGGCCTCTTTGGGAAATAGGATGCTGAACTACGTGGACCCTTGATCTGATCCAGAAAGACTCTTCTTTGATTATTTTAAGAGCCTGAAGATATATATCAAATGACTACAAGCTTCACTGGAAAAATAAGTAATGGCTAATCTTTCTAAAATCCAGCTGGTTTATCATAATGTAATTGCTGATTGTCCTGATCAGAAATGTGAGTAGGTGGAGTTAGGCAAAATCTTAATTAAAGCAAGACACACCTTTCTCTTTTGGGGGAGGGAGGGAAATCATTCCAAAATTATCAAGCCAAAAATGAGGGCAAGCTTCTTCTAATGTAAAGAACTCTTGCCAGATCTATAAAAGCAGTTCAGTGCTTTGATTTTTGACTTTGTCGATAGACAGTCAACTGATTAACGAAAACCACCTCGGCTTAATCAATAAGCCTGCATACATTTGCTTATGAGAACAAAGAGCTCTGAGGGGAAACATGTTTTTTTTTATTATGCACATATATCAGTAGGCAATATAGTAAATGAGGTATTCCCAGCATATGAAAGTGAAGGAGGAGTGCCTCTTCTATGATAATACCAGAAAAGCATACCCTTCTATGTGAGAAAAAAGTGAATCTCTGTTCTAAGGTCATTTTAAAAGACACGTGCCATGTTGTGTATGAGAGAAAATCTGTCTTCTGTGTAAAAAACCTACTGCCTGATTAATCAAAAGTAAAGTAAGTAAAGGTCCCCTGTGCCATGGGGTGACGTCACATCCCGACATTTACTAGGCAGACTTTGTTTACGGGGTGGTTTGCCAGTGCCTTCCCCAGTCATCTTCCCTTCACCCCCAGCATGCTGGGTCCTCATTTTACCAACCTCGGGAGGATGGAAGGCTGAATCAACCTTGAGCCGGCTACCTGAAACTGACTTCCGTTGGGATCAAACTCAGGTCGGGAGCAGAGCTTAATCAAAAGCACTTTTTAAATCAACCCAACTGTTATTAGTTGGTTAACTGACTGCAATCCCATAACAGACTTAAATTTCACCCGAATGTTAAAAAGAACTGTTTACTTCTCAGACCTCAGAACATCCGTATGTTTTCTAACAGTCACAATTCTTACGCTCCCAGAGGGCTGCTGCCAGTCAGAGTAGTGCATGGTGGCCTGGGGGTCTGACTCAGTATAAGACTGCTTTGTTGATTCACCACGGAAGAACTCAGCTGAACGGAGAGCATCTTGATGAGATTTTAATGCTTTAGATCAGTGGTTCCCGAAGTGAACCCCTGGGGTGTGTGTGGGATTGCCTAGGGGGACACTAAGAGGTGGACCCCTTTAGCTGTGTTGTTCACTAATTTACAATAGATCAAGCTATGGCACCATGCTGGGAAATTTGGTGGGAACTATGAGAATTTTTTTTCTCCAGACTTTGAAAGAGCTGGTACCGCTGGATCAAACTGGTTTATCAGTTTTGTTGAATACATTTCAACTAAAAAGTTTTAATTTGTTTTTGAATAGATGTGCAATTAATTGTTACTGTTTTGAAATTTTATTGTTCTTCTTTAGTGCGTCATGCAAACTGCTATTTTGAACAATGCTTTTATAGGGTAGGGTAGGGGGCGCTGGGGTTGGGTTTGTGGAACCAAGGGGGCGGTGGCCCGAAACGTTTGGGAACCACTGCTTTAGACGGATACCTACCCGAAACCAATCCTCTTCTCTCCCATCTAGTCTGAACAAAAAGTCAAAGCTCAGCGCAGTAGAGAAGAGGCGCTACCAGACGGTCTCTGAGTACCAGTTTATATATCCAGGTAAAAAAAACAACACAAATATAAACCTATCCAGACCTTTGTTTTCCCCTCACAAAAGGCTTTCTAAGTCCTGCAAGAAACAGCCAGCCTTGATGGGTTTTCTGCCTGGGAGCCATCAGCTGAAACATTTTTAGCCAGCTAATCGGCTTTCAAAACAGCCCTGTAAATTGATGGTTATAGAGTGTTCCCTCCAACCTGGAGTTTTTCATGCACTCCAGCACACCCAGAAAGCTCCCATGTAACCTGTCTTCCACGTTCACTTCAGCTAAAGGACAGCTCCACACAGTCAGTCCCACACCTGAAGGGTTGTTCTTTCTCCTATGTACCTCCCTCCTCTTAAATGATCTGGCACAGAAAAAATACGGATATCTTCTGTCACAGGGCCACTGTAGAGACCTGTTTATAAAGACAAGTTTCTTGTAGTTAATGGGCCTATTTTGTTTCTGAATTTGGCTCCCACTTCCTACTTATTGGGCGAAAACGCAAGGGGCGAAAACGCACGGTCGCTTCAGCCTCCTTTATTCCCTGTTTCAGCCAGGATCGAACGCACATTTGGCGAAACGCATGCGTTCGATCCTGGCTGAATCCTGGCTGAAACAAGGAATAAAGTGACCGTGCGTTTTCGCCCATGGTCTCTTTAGCCTCCTTTATTCCCTGTTTCAGCCAGGATCGAAAGCATGCGTTTCGCTGAACGTGCATTTGATCCTGGCTGAATCCTGGCTGAAACAGGGAATAAAGGAGGCTAAAGCGACCGTGCGTTTTCGCCCATTGTCTTCTTGAGAGAGTTTGATAGATCCTTTCCTTGTTCCAAGTATGTGGGAAATTGTATTGCATTTTATGGAGTGGAGGAAGAACCCCATATGCAAAAGGGGAAGTACCATTTTACATACAGTGCTTGGTTAACTTATGGAACTCACTGCCACAGGATATAGTGAGCTTAGAACTTATAAGCTAGTGTCGTGTGGTGGTTAGAATGTCAGACCAGAAGTGGAGAGCCTGGGTTCAAATCCGCCCTCAGCCATGATTCTGACCAGGTGACCAGTCATTGTCTCAGCCTAACATACCTCTTGGTGTCAACATGAGGGCAAAAGGAAGGAGGATGATCCTTACGTGTGCTGCCTTGAGCTATGTGGAAGGGGTGTGGAATAAAAATGTCATAGATATATGGATAAAATAGGGATTAGAAAAAAAAGAATTGTGTCTACCAACAGCTGTTAGCTGTGAGATAGCTAAAGGAAACTTCCCTAGACAGAGGCAGAGACACCTCTGAATATCCGTTGCTGAGGGGCGGACAGCAGGGGAAGGCTTTGGTCTCTGTGGCCTACTAGAACATTTGAGTGAGTATAGGAAACGGGATACAGGACCCTTGGCCATGTCAGGATTACATAAGAAGGTCCCTTGCTGGATCAGGTCATCAATCTCCCCCATCAATTTCAAACACAGGTGTTAACCTGCCTGTACTTTGCCTGCACCCAGCTCAGGATAAGGAAGCTTTCTAGATCCTTATGGCATCTTATGGCATTTTCCCCTTCCCAGGATGTGGTGATGGCTGCCAGCTTGGAAGGCTTTAAGAGTGGACATGTTCATGGAGTGGACATGTTCATGGAGTGGACATGTTCATGGAGGAGAGGGCTATTCATGGAGGAGAGGGCTATTCATGGAGGGATGGGCTATTCATGGCTACTAGTAAAAATGGATACTAGTCATGATGCATACCTTTTCTCTTCAGGATCAGAGGAGCATGCCCATTATATTAGGTGCGTTGGAACACAAGCAGGACAATGTTGCTGCAGTTGTCTTGTTTGTGGGCTTCCTAGAGGCACCTGGTTGGCCACTGTGTGAACAGACTGCTGGACTTGCTCTGACCCAGCATGGTTTATGTTCAAAGCTGTCTGTTTCCCCAGGAAAGACCATATTCCATTGCAGCAAGGAAAGCGTAAAGCAACAGCTCCGCTCCATCTACCTTGGGCCTGGATGCCAGAAATCGCTCAAGCCAGCTCACCAGTCCACCCAGATGCCTCGATATCAATGGGAGAAAAACAAGACTCAAAGGTATGACGACAACATACCCTCTAACATCGGACAGTCAGAAGCAGGGACACCTAGCCCCACTAACACCCACATTCGCGCTGCAGGGACAAAGGCCTGAAGCCTGCCCCATCCTTTTACTATTAAGAATGCATCCAAATCTAACAGGGGATCTGGTTGTACAGAACAATTGCCCCAAACGAAATGCATCCTGTGATGATGCTTTGGATAAGCTGTTAGGGAAAGGGAGATTTGTTTTCCTTATGTAATATTATTTTCCTCAACCCTTTCAGCTTTTTTCAAGCTTTGGTTTGACAGTAGGCTTATTTTCTCCTCCCTTTCCACAGCGTAGGTTTAAACATCTGGATAGCAGAGGTTAAGGTGTCGGACTAGGAGCTTGGAAACCCAGGCTCGAATCTCTACTCTGCCATGGAAGCTTGCTAGGTGACCTTGGGCCAGTCACAAACTCTCAGCCTCGTCCCTGGCAAGTATTTGGGTGGGAGACCTCCAAGGAATACCAGGGGCGTGACACAGAGGCAGGCAATGGCAAACCACCTCTGAACGTCTCTTGCCTTGAAAACCCCACCAGGGGTTGCCATAAATCAGATGTGACTTGTTGGCCATAAAAACCCAAAAAATGGTGTATGTCCCAAACGTGGACCTAGGCTCCCACCATTTGTTTTGAGAATCCTTTTGACAAAAGGGACAGGGCTCCCGTGCAAAGTTGGAATGAAGATGGATATAGGAACTTAGCACACTAGACAACGGAGCTCTGTACTTTGATGGGCGCAAAATGTTTCAGAGATATCTTTGGAGCTGACTGTGCTGGTTTGAGTAATCGCCCTAGGCGTGTCCTTTTGTGACAGGGCTCCACATTTCCTCAGCCAAACGAGCCAGCCATTATATTCCACGACTAACATTCAGTCATGCCAACGTAGGCCATTTCTGCCGATTCTCCTAGCCATTCTAACCTCCTTCCTCTTGCACCCACAAACTTTCGGATTGAGGCTCACCAAGGGAGCCTGTAAGGTGTAGTGGTTAAGAGCAGTCGTCTGGAGTGGTAGGCTCTTATCTGGAGAACCAGGTTTGATTCCCCACTCCTCCACATGACCGGCGGATGCTAATCTGGTGAACCATCTTGGTCTCCCCATTCCTCCACATGAAGCCAGCTGAGTGACCTTGGGCTGGTCACAGCTCTCTTTGAGCTCTCTCAGTCCCACCTACCTCACATAGTGTCTGTTGTGGAAAGGGGAAGGGAAGGTGATTGTAAGCCGGTTTGAGAGAAAGCCAGCATTTAAAAACCAACTCTTCTTCTTCTTTTGGTAAAGGCAATGATGGGAAATAGTGTTAAAAATGGCAGGATGCGTAGGCTAGTCATGGACTGAACAGGGGTAGAGACTGGGGCCAAAAACTGGGGTGGGGAGTCATGACAACAGTGGGTGCATAAAGCAGAGCCCCAATGGTTGATCTGAGATCATGAGTAGGTTTGTATGGGTGCCCTTTCCTAACGTGCCATTCCATCCTGTGATGTGTTTTGGTGAGTACGGCAGCGGAGGGTATTCTTTAAGGAAACTTCACTGTGGAAAAGTCTCTGAGTCCCACACAGTTTTATCTCCTGAAGCTGGAAGATGAAAGAGAGCCCACCTTGAATCCCTCAAAGAAAATCTGTACAGGAGAAGGTGCTCCGCTTCACTCAAATTTGGGAGGGGCTGTGGCTTAGTGGTAGAGCATCTGCTTGGCATGCAGAAGGTCCCCAGTTCAACCCCTGGTATCGCCAGTTAAATGAACCAGGCAAGTAGGTGATGTGAAAGACCTCTCTACCTGAGACCCTGGAGAGGCACTGCCAGTCTGAGTAGACAATACTGACTTTGATGGACCAAGGGTCTGAGTCAGTATAAGGCAGCTTCATGTGTTCATATGCTCTGCTCCTTCTCAGAGGAGCATGCTGAATATATTAGGTGGTGGGGAACACAGGCAGGACAATGCTGCAGCAGTCGTCTTGTTTGTGGGCTTCCTAGAGGCACCTGGTTGGCCACTGTGTGAACAGACTGCTGGAATTGATGGACCTTGGTCTGATCCAGCACAGCCTTTCTTATGTTCATATGTTCAAATTGAATATACTCTTTTCCCTTTACACCTAGGGAAAACACCAAAACGGATGCCAGCTGCCCCGTTGGTAGCGAGTTCTTGAGAAGCAAGCACCCGAACACCATCCCTCACGGACTCACAAGCCTGATGTACAAAATCAACAAGTTGGTGCTCATCAACGAGGCGGAGACGGTTCCCCCTTCCACACCGGCAGCGTTTCCCCACATCCCCCAGCTGCAGCAGCAAGCCCCTCCCTCGAAATCAAGCTTCTCAGCAGCAGTCTTGCAGAAGCTGAACAGTTTCAAGTCAAGGAAGGCGAGCACAGAAGTGTGGCACGTGGCAGAAGAATCCAGCCCAAACTTGTCTCTGCAAGGAGCTACCGGGAACATGCTCAGAGCATCCTCCGCTAGCACCACAAAGCCTAGACCCTCGTCAGCCAAGAACTGCTGCGGTAAAGCTTTGGGTAAGAAATCTGGGGGAGAAGACAACCAAAACGGAGACCCTTCCAAGAAGGAGGACACCTCTGAAAGTGTGCCGGAGTCCAGCACAACCAGCGAAGGTGGCGTAACTCATACCTGGAGCACCATCGCCATGCCGACTTCCCCTCCGTTTTCATCCAAGGAAAGCGTGAATGTGGAGGCGCCCCCCGGTGCTTGCTCAAACACCCCCCAATGCCTAGCTGAGGAGAGACGGTGGGAACCATTTCCGGTAGCCTTTAGCCAACCTTCAGCAAGAGAGGAAAAGTTATCCGGAACTCTTGTGTGCTGCTCCTCTGGAGAGAAGAGACAGGCCTACTGTATTGTAACAGCGGACACCAAAAAGTACAAGCCCATGAGTGTGGACACTTGATAGGCCTCAGACACAAGAATCTCACTGCTGGATTAAGTTCAACAAGGAAGTGGCTACAGACGGGTTTCTTTCTGCTCAGTAAAGACAAGGAACATGAAAGGTCCAAATGAAAAAAACTTGTTTCGTCAAATCTGCTTGCAAGATTTTTTTTTTTTACAATTGAACCTGCCCCTTGTTTTAACTATCTCACACATAATAGATGTCTAAGCTTAATTAAAATATATTTGGCAAAGGGTCGTTTGGCTTTGAGGTGCACATGGAGATCTTCTGCAGAGTTGTTTTCTGTTGCCCCAGAAAGTCGGACCAGAACAAACGGGTTGAAATTAAACCAAAAGAGCCTTCAACTAAACATTATGAGGAGCTTGCTGACAGAACGGTTCCTCAGTGGAACAGGCTTTCTTGGGAGGTGGTGGGATCGCCTTTGGGGGTTTTAAAGCAGAGGCTAGATTTGCAAAAAAACATTTGTCAGCAATGTTGATTCTGTTAACTTAGGCAGATCATGCGAGGGAGGGCAGAAAGGGTTGCATCAGCGTTTGGCTCTCTTGGCCCTTTCTTACATGCCCAGGCTAATGCTGATTGTCAATTTTGGGGTCAGGAAGCAAGTTTCCTTCGAGCCAGTTTGGCCAGGGATCCTGGAAGTTTTTTTGGGGGGGTCATCTTCTGGGCATGGAGCAGGGGTCACTGGGGGTGTGGGGAGGAGGTTGTTGTGAATTTCCTGCATTGTGCATGGGGTTGGACTAGATGACCCTGGAGGTCCCTTCCAACTATGATTCTATGATCTGTTCATGCAGCAGGGTTTTCCCCCCACTGAGCACCATTGCCAAGGGAACTTTTAAATTCTCCCTGAGTTATGCTGAGGCTTTTCCAATCTTGTTTTGGTGCTTTAAACCACTTTTCTTTATCCCATGGCTAAGCCAAGTATGGCTCAGTCAGGTGTGAGGCAGGTCCAACTCTTGAGTTTTTAAAAAGCTCTGCTTCTTGTGTAGGAATGCCTGTGCTTTCGTTTTAGTGCCGTCTTCTCTCTTAGCACATTACTACAACCCTGTTGGGAGGTAAACCTCTTGGCGAAAGCCAACCATGAGAAACCTGAGTAGCGAGTCCAAACAGAAGCACAGAGGCGACTAATGGAAAGCTTTACAGCAGGGGTGGGGAACCTTTATTCCGCCAAGGGCCATTTGGATATTTATAACATCATTCACGGGCCATACAAAATTATCAACTTAAAAATGAGCCAACCAAGCCCCAAGCAGGCAGCTGCCCCCACGTGGGCAAGCGGGGCAGGCATCCAATCAGTGGCGCACTCGCCCACCTGATGGCACAGGATGGTCTGTTGCACCAGCCGGGCGTAGCCATCCAGCCACACGCCAGAGTTGCTCCTGCTCCGCATGGTCGGGGCCGGATTCTACAGCCAGCTCCTGCTACCTCCACCTGCAGGGGGGAAATGAGGACCCATTGACTAAGAACTCGCCCCCCGTGCATTCTGGCCCTGCCCCCTTTAACCCCTCCATTGTCGCCACTTCCGTCTCCAGCCCTCTTGTAGTACAGAGGGAATACATTTCTCCATGGCCCGGGTGGGAAAGGGTTAACACAGTTTCTTGGGCGGTCCTAGCAGCTCCATAGCTAATGACGCTTCTGCAAGGGGGAAAAAAGGTTCCTTTTCTCAGCAAAACCAACTCACATCCACCTTGAATAGAGGCTATTCCTGTCTGCGGGAGGGGGCGGATCGCCAGTCTTAGATCCTTCTGAGCTAGAGATCTGCCAGGACCCACGAAGGGCCTTAAACGGCCCCCGGGCCTGACGTTCCCCACCCCTGCTTTAGAGCCTCGTGGTGGAAAAGCCATTTCAGTCCAGCTGGATCCCGCCTGAACACCCTGACCAGTCATGGATGTGTGAGAATTTTGGTTCCTCTCACAAGTTTAGGATTAGCTCATCAGAATTAGTGGAAGATAAGCACATACTAGCTATTTAGGGTTGCCAGATATGCCAGGTTTTGCCCCGTTTCTAAGCATGTAACAAGGTAACCATTTGGGGCATTCATGGGCACAATTCTTAGCTCACTCATTTTCTTAAAAAAGTTCCTAACCTTTCTAATCACTATTCCGTCGGTTTAAAATATTTCCCTCCTGCAGGATTCAGTGGCTTACAAATCTAAAAACACCATCTAAAATCTCAGTACGATGATAAGACGGAAACAGCCCCTGTACTACCATCTACACACCTTCCATCCAGTTAATTAAAATCAGGAAAGTTCTATAAAATCATAGAGCTGGAAGGGGCCAAAGAGGCCATCTAGTCCAACCTCCTGCTTAATGCAGGATCAGCCTAGGGCATCCCTGACAAGTGTTTGTCCGGCCTTTGCTTAAAGACTGCCAGTGAGCAGGAGCTCCCCACTTCCCTAGGTAGCTGATTCTACTGTTGAACAACTCTTACTGTAAATCCCCCCCCCCCCTAATTAAGAACATAAGGAAAGCCATGCTGGATCAGACCAAGGCCCATCAAGTCCAGCAGTGTGTTCGCACAGTGGCCAACCAGGTGCCTCTAGGAAGCACATGACATCAGCAGGCGTGATTGGATTAGGTGTGGTATGCGGAGGGGTAGGAGGCGTGGAGAAATTAGCATTGGTAATAAGACAGGAATTTCAGATCTCTACTCAGTCCGGGAGAATGCATTGTCTTGAGCTTCATTATTAGTTGTAATTCAGCAGTCTCTCTTTCTAATCTCCCTTTGAAATCTCTTTGTAAGAGAACTGCTACTCTTAAATCAGCAACTGAATGTCCTGAGGTAGAAAGTGAAATGTGCAGGCAAGCACAGGCCATAAAGCAAAGACAATAAGGACATTAGGGTTGTGTGTGTGTGTATAAAAGGGTTGGTCTCCACACGAAACATTTGCCCAAGCATTTCCATAGCTGCAGGCACTGCTCATTGGCTGGTCAGCGGTTTTTCAGCCGCTGACCTCTGGCTAATCTTTGTGGAGGGATTTCCCAGCCTCCAAAGCAGTCTTGCATCTCTGCACAGTCCAAGCAGCGTAGGAAGGGGGAACGGGGAGGGGGATTCCTCAATGACAATAAATAAAAGCAGGGAGGCCAAGGTTAGAAGCAATCTGGCATTTGGTTTCCATCCTAGATGCCAAACCTCGGTACATAAAGCTCGTGCTTTATATGCAGAAGGTCTATGGTTCAATCTCTGGCATGTCCAGTTAGATAATCTCAAGAAGATCTTAAGCAGAAGGTGCTGAGAAAGACCTCTCCCCACCGGAGGCCCTGGAGAGCTGCTGCCGGTCAGAGTACACAATACTACAATAGATGAACCACCCTCCAGCCTGAGAAGCGTACTGGAGCCAAGTCCTGCAGAACCACCGAAAGGGAGGATTCAGCAATAAGGAAAAAACAAGCCACAAAGTACAAAATTATGCAAATAATTAAGCCTTAAAATTTTGTATTTCTTCGCCCTAGCCAAAAGAAATCAAGTTTCACAAATCATCACCGCTCATTAAATTACCATTTTTTTTTAAAAAGGAAATTGTATCTGGTTTCAAGGCATTGCAATCCTTAAAAAAAGAGACGCACTGAGCCATCCCCACGAAAGCCTCCTGCACGGCAAGAGCTGTCTTCTCAGGAGATGCAAGAGCTGAGGTTCAGCAGCCCAGACCAGGCAGAGTGTTTCCTAGAGATGGTGGAGGGATTCGAGCTGCGCTCCCAAGGTAGTGGTGGGCTCGTCGTCCTTGGCTCTTCCCTGGGCAGGATCAGGGAAGGCGCGGCTTAGTGTGGAGCTGGGGTAGGGACTGTCGGCAGAGGCAAGTCCATGGACGGGGCGTCGCCCGCCTGGGCTGGGCTGAGCTTGCGTAGTTCCAGTTTCTCGCTGAGCTGGCTGTACAGCTCCTTCACGGCTTCGCCACTCTGTGTAACGAGAAGGGTTTTTTTAAAGCATTAATCACACTTCATCCCAGCTGCTACAAGCAGGAAGCTAAATACTGTTATTAGTGGGGGTGTTTTTAACACACACATTAAATCAGAATGGATATGTATCTGTATGCGTGCAGATATGATCCGAGGCTCCAAACAAGCGTGGGCCCAACAGTGTGGCGTAGAGGTTGAGAACAGCGGGCTCTAATCTGGAGAACCGGGTTCGATTCCCCACTCCTCCACGTGAGCGGCAGATTCTAATCTGGTGAACTGGGTTGGTTCCCCCACTCATAGAATCATAGAGTTGGAATGGACCATCAGGGTCATCTAGTCCAACCCCCTGCACAATGCAGGAAATTTACAACTACCCTCCCCCCACATCCCCAGTGACTCCTCCACATGAAGCCAGCTGGGTGACCTTGGGCTAGTCACAGTTCTCTCCAAACTCTCTCAGCCTCACTTATCTCACAAGGAGTCTGTTGTAGGGAAGGGAAGGAGATTGTAAGCCGGCTTGATTCTCCTTAAAAGGCAGAGAAAGTCGGCATATAAAAACCAACTCTTCTTCTTCTTGGCAACACTGCTGCTTGCACTTGCTGGACTTTCAGACTAGTGGTTCCTCTCCAACCACTTACCTGCTTGGTGGGCTCCAATGACTTCTGCAAGGTTTCTAACTTGGCGGGCACCACTTTGTGGTGCAGGTGAAGCAGCAGCCGCAGAACATGCCTGTGTACGTTCTCCTTCCTGTTAAGCAGCAGAAGGAATTAAGAGGCAGTCAAATTTGTTTGCGTCCAACCATCACACAACAAAGGTTTGTTTAGAACCACAAGGTGGAAAGAAAATGGCTGCTTACTATTCGGGAGGTGTATTTGTTTCTAAACAAATGAAAAACAAAACAAAATGGAGTCTTATTTGATACCTTCATCAAAAGTAAAGGTAGTCCCCTGTGCAAGCACCGGGTCATTTCCGACCCATGGGGTGACGTCACATCCTGACGTTTACTAGGCAGACTTTGTTTACAGGGTGGTTTGCCATCGCCTTCCCCAGTCGTCTACACTTTATCCCCAGCAAGCTGGGTACTCATTTTACCAATCTCGGAAGAATGGAAGGCTGAGTCAAAGAGTAATCAAATTTAGAAGAATATAAATGAGCAAATGACATTTGTTTTCAATTTTTCATCACTAGTGCTTAGCGGTATGCTTAGAAAGATCAAGGTGGTTAAGGGACTACAGGAAAGAGCAGGCAATACGAAACTGACATCACAGCTTTCCAGTCATCAAAGTCAAAGTGAACACGATTAATAATTAATAAAATGAAAATGGATTTTTGCATATCTCCAAGAAAAATACAAATTATAATAGTGAAAACTATTAGTTTCACTATGATTAGAAAGAGTAGGATGTGTCACTGGCAACCAAGATCAGGTTAATTCATGCCATCGTATTCCCTATTACTATATATGGGTGTGAGAGCTGGACAATGAAGAAAGCTGATAGGAAGAAAGTAGATTCCTTTCAAATGTGGTGTTGGAGGAGAGCGTTATGGATACCCCGGACCGTCAAAAAAAAAAATTCAGAGGGTTTTAGAACAAATCAAGCCTGAACTAACCCTAGAAGCTAAAATGACTAAACTGAGGCTGTTGTACTTTGGACATATTATGAGAAGACAAGAGCCACTGGAAAAGACAATCATGCTAGGAAAAGTTGAAGGCAGCAGGAAAAGAGGAAGACCCAACAAGGGATGGATTGACTCTATAAAGGAAGCATGGCCCTCAATTTGCAAGATCTGAGCAAGGCTGTTAAGGATAGGACACTTTGGAGGACATGGATTCATAGGGTCACCATGAGTCGGAAATGACTTGACGGCACTTAACACACACAGCAAGAGTAGGGGACTGTTATCTAGAATGTCAGATAACAGCTTATCCAAAATCTCCACAGTGTATATATCGAACCATCTCTGCAACACGGTTCAGCAACTGAATTAAGGCTCTTATTTCTAGTTTCCTCAGCAGCTGCAGCAAACAAAGCCCTCTTGCAGGGGATACGTTTTTCGGTAAAGAATATAATGGACAATATCCTTGTCTGTGTTTAGGCTGTGTCTGCATAAAAGTTGAACAGATTACAGTATACAGCCCACTCAAAAGCATTCATGATTTTTATCACTGCTATTAATAACTATTTCTAATCCACACACAGTTAACTAGCCACTGCTCACAGGACCCAAAAAAAAAAAAAAAAGACAGATACAGACCCTGCTGTCAGGATTATATAGTAAGATGCTGCAGATATTGCCAAGTGACCTTGAAAACCATCTTGTGTGGCCTTAAGATTGCTATAACTTTTAGCTTTAATTGCTGGCGTGACTCTGCACCGCTTGCAAGCAGAGGTGGAACTGGTGACGAAGCAGTGATAAAGCACCCCGACTGCAGCAGGCCACAATGTGTATTGCAGTTCAGTGGGAGCCAGGTGACTCAAAGAGCCAATTAGATCTCAAGGGGCCTTTTGTAAATGCAGACTTGGGCTTCCTTCCTCAGAGAGCCATCTCAAGCAGGTCTACTAGAGAGCCAGCGCG
This sequence comes from Euleptes europaea, assembly GCF_029931775.1. NCBI lineage: Eukaryota > Metazoa > Chordata > Lepidosauria > Squamata > Sphaerodactylidae > Euleptes > Euleptes europaea. The sequence goes on along the minus strand of NC_079325.1, from coordinate 42,904,625 downwards.
GTGTAGTGGTTAAGAGAAGTGATTTGGAGTGGTGGAGTCTGATCTGGAGAACCGGGTTTGATTCCCCACTCCTCCACATGAGCGGCGGAGGCTAATCTGGTGAACCGGGTTGGTTTCCCCACTCTTCCACACGAAGCCAGCTGGGTGACCTTGTGCTAGTCACAGTTCTCTCCAAACTCTCTCAGCCCCACCTACTTCACAGGGTGTCTATAGTGGAGAGGAGAAGGGAAGGTGATTGCAAGCTGGTTTGATTCTTCCTTAAGTGGTAGAGAAAGTCAGCATATAAAAACCAACTTTTCTACTACTCAGAATTCCGCTCGGTTCGATTCAATGGAGATTACTCCCAAGCCAGCATTTTTAGGATTGCGTTTCCATCTGAGCGGCTCCATATACAGTGTGGATTAAACCACTCACTGGAAGTCTGGAGTCCTGCTTGGACCTAACAACCTGCTGGCTTGCTTACTTGCATGGCTCCAGCTTTGACAATAATATGCACAGTTGCTGTAGCCCTTTGGCACCCAAAAGACCTCCAAATATGGATCAAGCAAAATCTCTTTTGGGTCACTGGTTCAAAAACCTCAATTCATTCTGAGGTGTGATGGCTTCCACCTGCTCTACTGGAAGGGAAGCCAAATCCTGCAAGGACCTCTACCTAAACCACCTTTGCTCACAGGATAGCATAGTGCAGTGGTTAAGAGCGGTGGTTTGGAGCGGTGGACTCTGATCTGGAGAACCGGGTTTGATTCCCCTCTCCTCCACATGAGCGGCGGAGGCTAATCTGGTGAGTTGGATTTGTTTCCCCACTCCTACACATGAAGCCAGCTGGGTGAATTTGGGCTAGTCACACTCTCTCAGCCTCACCTACTTCACAGGGTGTCTGTTGTGGGGAAGAGAAGGCAACTGTAAGCCGGTTTGATTGTTCCTTAAGTGGTAGAGAAAGTCGGCATAAAAAAACCACCTCTTCTTCTTCTTCCCACTGCGCCACTGTTTTTTTTCCGGCTTTTTGCAGCAACGGGTGTGGCTTTTCGTTTTTTGCTTTTCTAGTTTGGACAAGCCAGCATGTTTGGAATGAGATCTTTCATTACAGGCATTGCTGTGCAAGGTTTCTCACATTCAGCAGCGTCAAACATGGCTGCTTCAGAAACAGGACGTTACCTTGAGCAGGCAGGGAGGAAGAAGTTGTCGAAGAGACTGGTGCAGAACTCCTCTTGTGCAAATTCATCGGCGAGGAGGGTGAGGTTACCAGCGAGCAGGTGCAGGAAAATGTCACTGAAGCCCAGGTCGTTGAAGGTCTCTGCTGCAAAATTCCAAAGAACACACACATTTAGGATATTTGCATTCTCTATACAGGTAGAGTATCCCTTATTTAGGATATTAGGATATTTGCATTCTATACAGGTAGAGAATCCCTTATCCAGACATCCCATATCTGAAAACCGGACCCTTCGAGCCGGCATGCAGGCAGATCCATGCTGCCTTCTTTCAATGTTTCCTCTCACCTAAATAATAATAATAATTAAAAAAATACAGTGTACACTGCATCGTAGGTGAAGACTGAAAGCCTGTAGTTGTTAGTTTGTTGTTGCTCTTGTTTAACATCTGATACAGGTATTCTGGTGAGATGGTTTCTGATGGTTCAATGTTTGCTTTCTGATGGTTCAGTGTACACAAAATTATTTAAAATATTGTTTACAATTATGTCCAGGCTAGGTGTATAAAAGTGTATATAAAACATAAATGAATTTGAGCCCCATCCCCAAGATATCTCATTATGTATATGCAAAAACTCCAAAATATTCCAATATATGGAAAGATCCGAAATACGGACCACTTCGGGTACCCAAGCGGTCCAGATAAGGGATACTCAACCTGTAGAGTGCCTGAAGCAGCTTACAGAAATAAAATCAAAGCACGAACTTTTATAAAATCAGCAAAAACCAAGACAGCTCTGTAAAATTTAAAGCAACGAGAATGCAAGAGGGGGAGATGATGAGAACAGTTCAGCAGGAAGTGAAAAACTTAAAGAGACATACAGGTGGCCCTGAGATCTTGGACCAATTATAATGGAAAGTTCTGGGATACAGCATGGCATGTGGGGTGAATGGTGCTCAGGAAAGGGTGTCTTCCCAAAGATAACATTTAGGCTAATGTTGGGACTGCCCCAAAGCCAAATCTCAGGATCTAGCCAGTGTGGTGTAGTGGTTAAGAGCGGTGGTTTGGAGTGGTGGACTCTGAACTGGAGAGCCGGGCTTGATCCACCACTCCTCCACGTGAGCGGCGGAGGCTAATCTGGTGGACTGGATTTGTTTCCCCACTCCTACACATGAAGCCAGCTGAGTGACCTTGGGCTAGTCACTCTCTCTCAGCCTCACCTACCTCACAGGGTATCTGTTGTGGGGAGGGGAAGGGAAGGTGATTGTAAGTCGGTTTGTGTCTCCCTTAAGTGGTAGAGAAAAGTGGCATATAAAAACCAACTCTTCTTCTTCTAACTTAATCAAGGGTGGCCACAGCTATTAACAAAATGCTTTCTATTTACAAGGTGCACAGTTGCCACTATTTTATAAATCAGAAACTCCAAAGCAACCTAAGAATCTAGAGGGAAATTCTTCTTCTTCTGAAATTGACAGTAGCCTGCTGCCTATAACGTCTGGATTTTCAGGTATTCCATCTGTCCAAGAGAGCAGATGGTGAAGTTCTCTTGCTGATCTGTAAGGGAAATGTCGATTCCACCAAGAGCGAAGCAAGTTTCCAGCTGCTCAGCTCCACGTTCTCGTCTCAGAGATCCACTGACAGGAGGTGGTGGAGGGCAGTGCCAAAGGAAGTCAATTGGGCAAGATCAAAGACAAGGGAGCAATCTTCCAGAATGATCTTAGCACTCCGCATAAACCATATTGTTTCTGGTCTTGGTTCTAGCATTCAGTGCGATTGTACTGTAAAGATTTTTGTAAGATGTTTTAGGAGACCCTTGAAGTTATAAAGCAAGATATATAAATGGCGACCAAAGCCACTAGCACTAGGCTCAGCCCAGCGACAAGCTCATTGCCAGAAACAAGGGATGTGAAAAGCCAACTCACCTAGCGATGGGAGCAAGCGGAGAAGAGCATTTTTGTTCCTCTGCTTAGTAAAATGAAGCACGTAGTACAGCCCGATCTCGCAGGCGATTCGGTGCTCCTGCAGGGATCTGTGGAGGAGAGAGAGAGCAAGAGTGAGATTGAGAGTGAGAGAGTGAGAGAGTGTGTGAGAGAGAAAACCTGAGCTCCAGCATTTACTGTGTGTGTGTTAGGTGCCGTCAAGTCACTTCTGACTCATGGCGACCCTATGAATCAATGTCCTCCAAAACATCCTATCTTTAACAGTCTTGCTCAGGTCTTGCAAATGCTGTGGCTTCCTTTATAATGTCAATCCATCTCTTGTTGGGTCTTCCTCTTTTCCTGCTGCCTTCAACTTTTCCTAGCATGATTGTCTTTTCCAGTGAATCTTGTCTTCTCATTTACTGTGTGTGTAAAGTGCCGTCAAGTCGCACCCGACTAATGGCGACCCCCTTACGGGTTTTCAAGGCAAGAGACTAACAGAGGTGGTTTGCCAGTGCCTTCCTCTGTATAGCAACCCTGGACTTCCTTGGTGGTCTCCCATCCAAATACTAACCAGGGCTGACCCTGCTTAGCTTCTGAGATCTGTCGAGATCAGGCTAGCCTGGGCCATCCTACTTGCATAAATAACTGAAGGAAACAGAGAAAAGCCTCCCTCACGCTGGCTCTGAAATCAGTATATTTGTTTGGAAAAATATATATGCTATTTTTCTGCCACAAGATCAACCAAAGTAGTTTGCAAATTATAGAAACAGACACATCTTACACCTAATCAACAATGGAAACAGCAGCAACAAAAACCTCAACACATAAAAGTAGAATTGCCAGAAAAATAGGATCTACACGGCAACTGAAAGTGACCAAGGCTCAGGTAAACAAGAGAGGTCTTGTTCGGAATCCAGGGATAACAAGGACAACCCTTTGAAAGTGAACACCCCCCCCCCTTTGAAAGGAGCTCCATCAAAGCAAGTGAAGCTCCGCAAAAGGCTCTGTCACTGGTCGACACCTGCCTAACTTCTACCGGAGGGGGGCACTGAGAGAGGGATCCTGGTGAAGATCTCAACTGACAAGGAGGTTCCTATGCAGAGAGGTCAGTCCTTCGAAGACCCCGCTTCCAGGCTCTTGCAATCTCCCCCTGAAATTACATACAGACAACTCTGACACGTCCTTGTTTATACTGCGAGGGCGTCTGTTTCTTGCTGTCTCCATTCCAACCTCTCATGAGGAAGGGATGCAAAGCAGGGCCTGATCACAACCGGCACACGGGCTAATACAAGGAAGCCTTCTGATCAAAACATTTCAAAACAGGATACGACGTCGGATTCTTGGGATACGTTAACATGTTTTACAATATATCCTGTTCTCTGTTATGCCATGGTTTTGTAATGAACGTATACACATCACATTTAACAACATGTATATTTCTAATATCTAAATATATATCACATTCTTATATGCTGTTGCTGATCTATATGTTCTTTATAATAGTGTATACAGTATGCTGCTCACTGGCGTTTTGGATTTTGTGTCATGTTCCTCTTCTATTGTTACCTTAATATAAGGACGGTGTCATCCCTTAGACATGTGATGTCCTGAACCGATAATAAGAACACAAGAAAAGCCATCCTGGATCAGACCAAGGCCCATCAAGTCCAGCGGTCTGCTCACACAGTGGCTAACCAGGTGCAGCCCACAAACAAGATGACTGCAGCAGCATTATCCTGCCTGTGTTCCACAGCACCTAACAGAATAAGCATGCTCCTCTGATCCTGGAGAGAATAGATATGCCTCATGACTAGTATCCGTTTTGACTAGTAGCCATGAATACCCCTCTCCTCCATGAACATGTCCACTCCGCTCTTAAAGCCTTCCAAGTTGGCAGCCATCACCACATCCTGGGGCAGGGCGTTCCACAATATAACTATGTGTTAATGGATGAGAAGGTGAGTCTGTGTCAGGCAATCCCCGCCGAGCAGATCAGACACAGAGACGCACCCCCCATCCCCGTGAAGAGAGAGGAAGCAATGGAGAGCCATGGAGCAGGAGCCAGTGAGAAACTGAGGCTCCAATCAGCCAACCTGGCAGGTTGCCTACACAGCGGCAATGCTACAGCCAACTCTGCTGAACCCACGTACCTTGCAACGATCAGCTTTGGAATACAAATCAAACCAAATCCAAAACCTCTGCAAGGCATTTATTACAAACGACATAACCAGATCGTACAGCATCAAGGAATAACACAAATGAACAATCGTAAACTTTCAAGGAGGAGGGGAAAAGGAAATAATTTTGAGATACAGACATAGCCTCTGCTGCACACTGTTTAATAGGAGGAAGAGAGGCAATAACGGAAAGAAGTTCCAAGGTCTGTGCTGAATGGATGGGAGTAGAAAGGAGAGGGGTGGGTGGAAATAATCCCTTCCTCTCTGTATCTGAAGCCTTGCGTGACTGTGGGAGGAAGGGGCTGATGGGTCCTAGCTATCCAGTGTAGTGTAGTGGTTAAGAGCGATAAATGTTGAGTATCATTCCCATCTAAGGGGGATGTCTCGTCTTCATCTTGTCAGATTACAGAGAAAGGTGAGCCTTGGCTAACAAACCACTTCACTGGTAAATGCTTAACACTCAAGACAACTCACTTTGGAAACATTTCGGGGTTGGCACTGGGGTATGGAGGCGGGCCCTTGTCTTCTGAAGGCAGTTTCTGATCAACGGTGAACGTGTAGTCATCCACCACAAAAGACATGAGAGTCGGCAAGAACTTGGTGATCAGGTCGACTTCCTTAGGAGCAGGAAAGAAAAGACAGATGACAGAATGTGCCTCCATACAAAGAAGGAAAAAATCTGCCTCCAGAAAGCTAGCATGTCGGAAAGAAGGGTTCTAGCTTAGCTTTCCCTCCCATGCTAGCTTTCTCCATGCAGTTTTTTTTAAAAAAAGAAATGCCATAATGCCAGCTTCCACTTGCAGCCTGACAACCCAGCTTAAGCAAGAGCTTGGCCTTAGACAATGCAGACAACTGGAAAAGTTACACATGGCACTTTACCATTTTGGGTTCCTTGAAGATCTGGCTGTCAATCATGTCCCAAGCTCCCTGCCCCAGCGACAACATTCTCAACAGAAGCAGAAGATCAGGGCTTTCCTGAATATTTAAAACAAAATAACTTTAATTACACTCTTGTCAGGACTACCTTTATCTGTAGGTAAATAAACATATGAAACCTCCTTACACTGAGTCAAACTATTGGTCTACCCAGCCCTGTGCTGACAGCAGCATTCCAAGAGCTTTCCCAGCCCAACTGGAGATGTTCAGGGCTATGACCCTTCCTCTAATTCAAAGCTGCTTTATACTTGGTCTATCTATTTCAGTACTGCCTACTTAATTTGGCCAAGAGCTTCATGGCGCAGTACTGCAGTACTGCAGTCCAAGCTCTGCTCACGACCTGAGTTTGATCCCGGTGGAAGCCGGTTTCAGGTAGCCGGCGCAAGTTTGACTCAGCCTTCCATCCTTCCAAGGTTGGTAAAATGAGTACCCAGCTTGCTGGAGGTAAAGTGCAGATGACTGGGGAATGCAATGGCAAACCACCCCGTAAACAGCGTCTGCCTAGTAAACGGTGGGATGTGATGTCAACCAATGGGTCAGTAATGACCCGGTCCTCGCACAGAAGAGTTGGTTTTTATATGCAGCCTTTCTCTACCACTGAAGGAAGAATCAAACCCCTCCCCACAACAGACACCCTATGAGGTAGGTGGGGCTGAGCTCTTAAGAGTTGTGACTAGCCCAAGGTCACCCAGCTGGCTTCATGTGTAGGAGTGGGGAAACAAATCCAGTTCACCAGATTAGCCTCTGCCGCTCATGTGGAGGAATGGGGAATCAAATCCGGTTCTTCAGATCAGAGTTCGCCGCTCCAAACCACCGCTCTTAACCACTACACCACACTGGCTCTACACAGGGGACTACCTTTACTTAATCCGACCGCGATTTCTCAGGGTCTCAAGCACAGAAAGATCTTCCCCATTACCCACTATCTGAGATCCTTTCAACCGGAGGTGCCAGGGATTTAACCTTGGATGGGCCTCCCCGCGTGTAAGGCGCATGTCCTGTCACTCAGCCACATCTCCTCCTGTTACAGTGTGATCCTAAGCAAAGTTACACCCTTCTATGCCTCCTGATTTCATTGGCTGCAGAAAGGTGGAACTCTGCTCAGGACTGCAACGCTCACAACTGTGAAGCCCCCTCTCTTGGCTCTCAGTTGTCAGATGAGGGCCAGCTGGTACTTTGGATCACATTTGACTTAGGCAGTGTAAAGTGCCAGCAGGTCTCAGCTGACTTACGGCGACCTCATAGGGTTTTCAAAGCAAGAGACAAACAGAGGGGGTTTGCCACTGCCTGCCTCTGCATTGCGACGCTGATATTCCTCGGTGGTCTCCCATCCAAGGACTAACCAGGCCCAATCCCCCGCTTAGCTTCACAAGTTTTGACAAGACAGGACTGGGCTGGGCCATCCATCCATTTGACTTAAGGGACACACGTGGCCAATTCTTTGTTCCAGGCCTCTGATTTCTCAGACTCACCCTGGGTAGCAAGTCCTGCCCGATCAGCTCTTGCAAGTGACGGATGGTACTCAGCGCTAAGGTGTTGATGGCAAATGGGTCACACAAAATCATGGATAAATCCCTTAGGGAGGGGGAAAAGAAACAACACCGAAAATTATGCAACTGGCAATGATTCATGACTTGTACAAGAATATGATTTTGGATGGCCAGAAAACCTGATTTCAGCATACTGGAGTTGATTCTCTATCACAACCTGTCATATGGAAACCCCAAAGGCTAATATTGGCAGAATTGGTTACATTTGGTTACAATTTGGTTACATCAAATAGTCTAATTACATCAAGATTCCAGTAGAACCTTACAGACTAACAACATTTTTGGCAGGGTATGAGCTTTTGTGAGCCACAGCTCACTTCTTCGTGTAGCTCACGAAAGCTCGTATCCTGCCAGAATTTTTTTAGACTTTAAGGTGCTCTTTTCTTGCTCTTTTCTACTGCTAGTGACAGACTAACACGGCTACCCGTGTTCTAATTACATCATTACTGTATCCAATAGCCAAGATCTCACCCTCAAGCTGACATTTAGAGATGTGAAAACCCACGGGATTCCCCAGGTTTATGTTGAGAAAAAGGGAGAGGGAGGGGATGGCAGGGATATCTGACAGCGAAGTAGAGAGGGGATGTACAGGCAGAATCTGATTTCCTCTCCCACATGAGTCTCCTTTCTTCACTCCTTTCTTCATAAACTGCCTTCACTACTGTATCTCCTGGAAAGCTCTCCTGTCTTGCTGGTGGTACCACGCATCCAAACTGAGCAGCTCCACGGCTTGCAGGAATGAGACATTTGCTTATGAGTGGAACGCATGTCGAATCGGAACCGACCCCATGCCCACCCACAAAAACTTCTCCCCCACCCTGTTGGAAAGTTTCTCTTTTTAATACCCAGCCCGAATTGCGCAGCTCAAAACCTTCACTGAACCAGTCCTACGAAAGGCAGCCGTTTGTGAGCTTCGGCGTAATGCGAATGTTTGGGATGGCATAGAAACCAGGCTGGGCCACCAGTTCAGATCGCTCACCCCAGGACTTGCTCTTGTCCTTTCTTCACCCCGTCTAGGAACCCCTGAAGCTCTCGAGCACGCTTGTTGTCGACAAACTTCTCTCGAATGCAGGCATCCAAGCACCAGGTGAACTGTCAAGAATGGCGGAGGGGAGGGGAATTCACTCAAAGAGATCCACTCTTACAGCACAGAGTAAAACTCCCTTATTTGCTGCACAGTAATGTTACAGGGCTTCTACACCTAGGTTTAAACTTGCCATAATCCCTCCCAATGTACTTTGATTTTCTGATAATCTCGCGATACAGTCGATTATTTATGTTGGCTAGACTGAATGCCATTCCATCAGGGGAGTTAATAGGTCGTTTAAATAGGGTACCGTACTGTGAGAGAGTATGTCAGTGTGGTTCTGGCCAAATAGATACTCTTCAGCATTCCTTGTTTAGCTGTGACCTGCTCAACGAGGCTAGAGACAGATGGATAAAAGCCTTTTATTCCGGAACCTGTCTCTGAACTGGATAATCTGACGGTTCTTTTAGCAGGAGTGGATTTTAATACTACATTGGCAGTCATCAAATTTATTTCCCAGTCAATTAAGATTAAAAAATACTAATTTTCTTATGGGTTATTTAGATAGTTCCTCCCCCCTCCCCTTTTTATTTTGGTCTCAGTGCGACATTGTTCAGGGCCGAATTGGCCATATGAACAGTATCATTAAAGTAATGTTACAGGTGCATTTTTTTCTGGTTTACAAGGAATTTCCCAGGCTGCTACTCCTTTTAGAATCTGCACAGAGAGGAAGGACGTGTGGTGGCTCTCCTCTCTACACATAGGCCATGAGTAGCAGGTCCTTCTGAAAAATGTCTAGTAACTCCCAGCCCAGCAGATAGGGCTCTGCGACTCACAGGATGAGCGCGCGTGAAGCTGCCTTATACTGAATCAGATCATCAGTCCATTACGGTCACTATTGTCTACTCAAAATCAGTTTATTTGCATTCAAAGACCAGCAACATCTGTTATAATACCAATCGTGTTAATTGCCTACTCAGACTGGCAGCGGCTCTCTAAGGTCTCAGGATGAGATCTTTCACATCACATGGTCCTTTTGCCAGAGACCGAACCTTGAAACTTCTGGATGCAAAGCAGAGGCTCTTCCACTGAACCCTGGACTGCTGGTATAATGCAGCTTCGCACAAGCTCAGCCTCCCAAGGCACTTGTGAAAGACAGTAGAGATGTGAACCTTCCAGAAAAATCTGAAGTGGAAAATTTCCCAATGCCCCGAATCAGACAAAGCACACTTCGTTTATGAAATCTGAGTCATACAAATAAAAAAAGGACGCGGTATTCATTACATGTGCTGTACAATAGCTCAGAAGTTTTTTCCGTTAGCCAAAAGAAGTTGTGCTGAAACATTTGATCGGTTAAAAAAACCAGCGAGGCACACTGAAAGTGATTTATACGGTGCGTGCCCAAGATTGATTTAACACATGCTTTCTAGGAATAGCTGCCTGAAAAAAAGCGAGCGACAACTCTGAAAACATCAAGCTCACGGCTTGCGTTTTTTATTATAAAGTGTAAATTCTGTGTATTATAAAGTGTAAATTTCATTCTGGAATGCGTCACAACCCCATTTTGAGGGTCCGTGTATGCGGAGAAGAAATGGTTCAGGGAAGGAAAGAAGCAATAAATCAGTATCCTTTCAAAGCAAGGTAGAACACAGGCAGGACTGTGCTGCTGCACTCGTCTTGTTTGTGGACTTCCTGGAGGCACCCGGCTGGCCGCTGTGTGAACAGACTGCTGGACTTGATGGGCCTTGGACTGATCCAGCAGGGCCTTTCTTATGTTCTTATGTCCCTATTATATTAGGTGCTGTGGAGCACAGGTAGGACAATGCTGCTGCAGTCATCTTGTTTGGGAGCTTCCTAGTGGCACCTGGTTGGCCACTGTGTGAACAGACTGCTGGACTTGATGGGCCTGGGTCTGATCCAGCAGGGCCTTTCTTATGTTCTTATGTTTTTATTTTGTGCCCGCAAGCAGCTTTCAGAGCAGTCGTGGGCTCCACCCTGCCCCCAGCGGCGGTACCTTGTGGCAGGGGTCCACTGTGCAGATCTCGCTGATATCCAAGTCGTGAAGCGACATCAGGAGCTCCGCCCGCAGGGTGCAATAGTGGATGTTCCGGGTGCGGAGGAACAAGGTCCTCAGGAACTGCAGGACCATGTCGTACAGCTTCACGTTCTTCCCGATCATCTGTGTGAGCTTCTGAACCACCTGCGCACCCCAGAGAGACAAGAAACCTCCAGTGTCCGAACGCCTTCCCACAGGAGTGGCTTTCTTCCAAAAATGCCGGTTAAAACACCCGGCAAAATAGCTGCCGGACACACACCTGGCTTTCTAAAGGACTTGTGTATCGAGTCTCAAGGATCAGCGTGGTGAACACATGAAGCTGCCTTGTACTGAATCAGACCCCTTGGTCCATCAAAGTCAGTATTGTCTACTCAGACTGGCAGCGGCTATCCGGAGTCTCAGGCTGAGGTCTTTCACAGCACCTCCTTGCCTAGTCCCTTTAATTGGAGATGCTGGGGATTGAACCTGGGACCTTCTGCATGCCGAGCAGATGCTCTACCCCTGAGAGCGGCGGACTCTCATCTGGAGAAGAGGGTTTGATTCTCTACTCCTCCACATGAAGCCCGCTGGGTGACCTTGGGCCAGTCAGTTGTCTCAGAAGAAGAAGAAAAGAAGAGTTTGTTTTCTATATGGCGATTTTCTCTACCTTTTAAGGAGTCTCAAACTGGCTTACAATCTCCTTCCCTTCATCTCCCCATAACAGACACCTTGTGAGATAGGTGAGGCTGAGAGAGTTCGGAGAGAGCTGTGACTAGCCCAAGGTCACCCAGATGGCTTCATAGGTAGGAGTGGGGAAACCAACCCGGTTCCCCAGATTAGAGTCTGCCGCTCATGTGGAGGAGTGGGGAATCAAACCCGGTTCTCCAGATTGGAGTCCACCGCTTTTAACCACAACACCACACTGGCTCTCTCAGCCCACTCGGAGGCAGGCAATGGCAAACTGCCTCCAAACGACTCTTGCCTTGAAAACCCTATGGGGTCACCATGAGTCAGCTGTGACTTGACGGCACACGCATCAAGTGTCCTCCAACACTCACACAGCTTTTTATCAACCTCATGGCATCCTTGGGAGCAGGTGGGTAGCTTAGGGCTGTCAACTTTCTGCTGCTCCAGCACTTTGATCTTTCCCTTCTCGATCTCCAGCCATCAGCAGCTGGCAGTTCTCACCTCCATGTGATGAAAAGCTTCGCCTGCTGATTTCTGAAGAGCAAACTACAGGCACCAGCGTAGGTCAGACTATTTTTTACGGATCAGTTGGCAACAGTATAGTAGCCAGAAATGGGGTGTGTGTGTGTGTGCTAGAGTGGCTTGTCCGCTTTCTTTTCTCCCATCTGCTCAGCACTCTTGCTGGATGCAGCAGCCACAACTCAGACGTTCTGCCAAACCACATTTAGCACAAAACAACTCCAATCCCAAGGCATATGATTCTGATTTGCCGGATTATCACAAACCATGAATTGTCAATGGTTCAGTTCAGGCATACTGCGAAACGATTAAAAAAAAATTAGGGTTGGTTTGTGAAATTAGGATGATGAAGAAGCAGAGTTGGTTTTTATACGCCGACTTTCTCTACCACTTAAAGAAGAATCAAACAGGCTTACAATCACCTTCCCCTCCCCACAACAGACACCCTGTGAAGTAGGTGGGGCTGAGAGAGTAAGAGCGGCCCAAGGATGTCTGAGGGAAAGCTTTGGAGCAAAACAAACAAACAAAAAACAAGAGAGAATTGGTGGGAGAATTAATTTTAATTCGACTTGGAGACCTCTACGTGTTCTGCGTGCGCTTCATTGGGGGCGATCTCTAAAATACCATAGTCTGAACAGTTCCTGCAGCAAGTGAGTTTGAGCAAAGCAAACTGTTCAGACTTGATATTTTAGAGATCCCCCCGATGGAGCGCATGTGAAATGCGTAGGGGGTCTCAGAGGTGAATGAAAATTAATTCTCCCACTGCACCAGCTGCCTCTTGTTGTTTGCTCCATGCTTGGTGTGGCCTCCATTTCTTGCTGAGGGAAAGCTTGGCCATGGTTCAGAGCGCTCACGTTCTACTGACTGGCATCACTTGCGGGGCCACAAATGCTCAAGATCTCTCTGCTCGCGAATCTTCTACCTCATCCACTTTGATGTTGAGTTTCACAGCCAAATGGGGATTGGAACTGGGGTTTCCAACCCAAACGCTCTAGAGCGCCAAGCCGGCTCTTACCTCTCCCTGGCGCCTCATTTTGGGGGATGGGCTGAAAAAATTGTGCAGGACTGAGAGGTCACTGCTGAACAGTGCGTTCTCCTTCTCCAGGATGTACTGCTTCAGCAAGGGGGACACCTCGTCGCCGAACAGGGCCTGGTTGTCCTGCCAGATCTGGCGCTTCACTTCCACAGCACACGCTTTGTACAGATCCTTGTCTGCCATCACCAACTTCAGCTTCTTTTCAGGAACCTGCAGGCGACAACATGGGGATACTGGAGAGAGCTGAATGCCAGCAAATGGGAAAAGTCAGCCCCTGAATCTGAACTCCAGCAACAGCACCCTTTAACTATGACTTTAAATATATCTATAACTGAAAACAGCTGTGGGTGTCATCTTTGCTGGCCTCCCTACCCCCCTTCTGTTGGTGACCCCATAGATTTGAGGGGGTCCTGTTGCCTGTTGCCTTAGTAAATATCACACGGAATTTGAGCGCCACCTATGATTTAACTAGCTGAATGGCTGATGTGGTACGGTCGATTACTGTATTTTACTATTTTAACTGTTTTTATGAATATTTGTACTGGATTATGTTATTTTTGTGGTTGTTACCTGCCCTGAGCCTGGCTTCGGCCGGGGAGGGCGGGCCAGAAATTGAAAACAAACAAACAAACAAACAAACAACAGAGAGACCCAGACTGTTTTGGTCCCAGTGCTCTTTCACTACTCCAAGCTGCAGCTGCTTGGATTTCCAGGATGTGAGCCCCAGCAGGTACCCAGCTACAACAAACCCTGACGCCGACCTCTCAAGACTGTTGTTGAGAAAAGTTTGGGCTGGAAAAACCCTAAGGGCCCAGCTGACACCTAAAACAGAGGTTTTTCTGGGGAGCAGTGACGTTCCTTGGAAAAGGAGTGAGGATTCCTCAATTTCAAGACTGCATGGTATAGAGCCAGCGTGGTGTAGTGGTTAGGAGTGGCGGACTCTAATCTGGAGAACTGGGTTTGATTCCCCACTCCTATGTGCGAAGCCAGCTGGGTGACTAATGGCTAGTCACAGCTCTCTCCGAACTCTCTCAGCCCCACTGACCTCACAAGATGTCAGTTGTGGGGAGGGGAAGGGAAAGGTGATTGTAAGCCGCTTTGAGACTCTTTAAAAAAGCGGGGTATAAAAACCAACTCTTCTTCTCTCCTTAATGGCAGGCCAGCTTCTTTGAAAGACACCTTGCCCTCCTTTGCCAATCTCCCTGTGTGACACGCAGCCAGTAGGAAGCATTGGGTGTGTTTTACGGAGGCCAGCAGAGACAGCCAGGGACCCTTTCGTCATGCTTACATCCACCTCCGACAATGAGCTCCTCTCCTTCCAGCTTCCAACCTCCACCAAGGAGGCCATTGGAGGGAGAAGCAGCAGCCGTGCTCTCATCAAACCTACATCCAGCTCCTGACTCCTCCCAAAATACCAGCAATTGGGCCTCGCTGAAAAGCCTCTCCCTGAGTAGTTTTTTGATGGGGGCTGAAGAGCAGCGTAAATAAGTGGATTCATAAGACACACAGGGTCACTATTCCTGTAAGACCATGGAAGGCCTTGCCGCCAGGAAATGTGTGTTTTTAAATAAAAAAGAGATTCTTTAGAATTCTACACCAGACACTGATTCGTGTGCCTGGGCAGAACACAGACAGCGCTGAGTAAGATTCAGCAGTAGCAAAGAGGAAATAGCCATTGCATTCTCTACCTTAGGCAGATGTTTCATGACGCACATCACCACAGGTTGTACTGACGGCATCTTGACCAAGGGGAAGCTCTTCTCCAGGAGATCTTCCAGCTTCTTGTACCTGGGGCGTGCAAGAAGAAAGGCTGTTTTAGCAGTGCTATAAATCAGATAGGAAGACACGGCCATGGTCCAGACCTGATGGCAAACCATCTCTTCCAGTCCACGGTTTGGCCAAGCCACGGTTTATTTGGGTGGCCAAACCATTGAACCATGGTCCAAAGTGGACAAATACTATCAAACAAGGAGCCGAAAATGTTTTGCAAATAACAATTTGGATAAGCTGGGGTCTGGCATGACCTCTGAATTGCCAAGCCGTGGCTGGCAACGTCCCTCTGCCTTTGGATGGTCCCTGACCACGGAGGAGCAAGTCTAGAGCAAGCAGAAAACAAACCATTCTGACAGCTCGCACTGGCAGTTTGCCTCTCCTTCCTCCTACCCAGTCAAATCTGTGTTTCCACCACACCGCTGCTTTCAAGTTAAAGAAAATGACCATCTGGAGATTCAATCAGTGATCTGCTGTAGCACATATGTTTCATCCATCATGTAAAAAAAAAAAAAAGTCTTCCCAAGAATTTATTATGGGATGCAGTCATATGGGAAGGCATGTGGGCACGGATGAGCAGTTTGGGATAGAATTCAATGATTCCGAACAGAGAAGGCCAAACAGGCAAGAAGCACAAACCACAGTGTGCTGTGTGTACGTCTGGGACACAAATCATCATTTGGGACCCAAATTGTGGTTAAAAAAAGGTAAAGGTCCCCTGTGCAAGCACTGGGTCATTCCTAACCCATGGGGTGACGTCACATCCCGATGTTTACTAGGCAGACTCTGTTTTACGGGGTGGTTTGCCAGTGCCTTCCCCAGTCATCTTCCCTTTACCTCCAGCAAACTGGGTACTCGTTTGACCAACCTCGGAAGGATGGAAGGCTGAGTTGACCTTGCGCCGGCTACCTGACACCGACTCCCATCGGGATCAAACTCAGGTTGTGAACAGAGCTTGGACTGCAGTACTGCAGGTTACCACTCTGCGCCACGGGGCTCATAAATTATGGTTAGTGGCCATTTATAATACCTGAACAACCCGCTCTCCATTTCGGTACCTTAGAAACGTACCTTTCTTCAGCCTTTCCTTCGGAGGCAATCGCAGAGACTCTCTCCAGCAACTTCTCTCTCAGCTCATCAAACACAGACTGGTGGAACTCCAGTCGGGGTGTGCCGTGGAGGTCCAGGAACGGCAGAGCAGACTGAAGAGAGGGCAGCAGTATGCCATTTTCGGTCTGTCAATATCACATGGCATTAAGACAGTTGGCAGAAAAGAGTATTTCTAAATAACCACAATGAGGGTCAATCTAAACTTTTGGGCAAACCATACTGCGTGGCTTTCCAGGGCAGAAGCTATTTTAGACTAGGAGACAGAACCAGCTCGTGCTCAAATGCTCCCTTGGGAAATGTCCCCCAATATGTAGAAAGCCAGCATAAAAGAAAGTAAAGTTCTAGGCCAGCATTCTCCCTGGAGGGCTAGTTTTCTAGTGTGGGGTTTTAAAATTTTTATTTACTTTATTTATAGCCTGCCTTTCTCACTCAGACTCAAAGTGGATTACAGTAGAAAAAACAACATAGCCTTAAAGCATAAGACATCCAATGAAATAATAAAAAACATGAAATTTATCAAATCTGTATTTTAAAATAAGTACAAAAAGTAATATTATGCAATTCTGCTGCATATATATCTGCTTAGGACAAGCGTTATAGATTATCTGAGTTGATAAATTGACAGGGGGTACCCCTAAAATCCAAAATAGGTATCTTTAAGCAAGCCCGGAGTGATGGGCAAGTCTTGGAATGAGAATTCACATTCAAACTCCACTGTACCTAAATCAGAACAGAGATTGCAATGAATAACTGGATACAGTTATTTCTCCCCTGAATTCTTTTAACCGCCCCCCCTCCATCCATAGCCCATATAAGATCTATGGGATTCCAGAACACTAAAATTCTTTTAGTGACTCTAAGAGATGCTGGAACCTCCATCTCCTATACAAACAAGAGTCTTGTGGCATCTTAAAAAAAACAAAATCCACCCCCCTCTTAATGATCTCACAGCTCAGTGGTAGAACATATGCTTTGCACGCAGCATGTCCCAGGTTCAGTCCCCCGCATCTCCACTTATAACTAGCGGGTGCTGGAGAAGATCCAACAAGCTAGAGGGACTGACGGCAGTTCTGTACCCTGAAAACCATCTCCACCTATCAGGAGTACCAGGATCCTCCTAGATTCGAATCCACTAACAGATGGCGGGGGGAGTTGACTGGCCTTCCCTGCCTGATACCAGGATTGACTGGATGATTGAGATCCAAAAAGACAGAATCGGTAGTAAAGTAGAAAATGCAATGGATAACGTCCTCAACAACCGCCATGTGTTTTCAGATTTAAAATTTCATCAGGAAATGAAGGTTTTCTCCTGAGTCTCACACATTCATACCTGAGTCACACACATCTACACACATCCATACATTTTATTCTACTTTTTGTTCACTTCTATTCTTCCTTGCCAAATGGCCAATGTAAGGTTCAAGCTGGGTACCCAAGGTTGGGTAGAAAGAAAATATATATATGTATATAAATACTAAAAATATAATTTATTAGAAGGGCTAAGTAAAGGTTAAAAATATTTAAAAACATTAAAATAGCACAATGGCATTTCCTAGGGTTGATCTCTGTAACACATACCAAACACGTTCCGGCCTATTGATGAAGGTATGTGGTTACAGAGATCAACCCTAGGAAATGCCATCAGGTTGGGTTTTATTCCCCTCTTTTTTCTTCCACCAATGTAAGGTTCAAACCAACTGGGATAATTGTTCTCTAAACTGATTTCTGTATCTTACTACCAATTATATCTTCTTGGGCCTCTAGTGATTGTGTGCTCACATGCTTGCTGTGCTAGACTGATAATTTAAACAGTTCTCAAAAACCCAGATGTGCGATTTAAACAGTGTGGTTCCTAGGACTTGAGTATTTGAAGTTTCAACTTAAGAATGATCTGGGGGAGATCAGAGTTTAAACTGAATAATTTTTTGTCTAAGTATTATTGCAAGCAAAGGAACATTGTTCCTTAACCTCCCCTGCGGAGGCACCAACCCCAGATGGGTAAGAGGCAGAGCTTCCAGCTAAGAGGGTGTACCTACCCAGGGTCATCTGCCAAAGCTTGGCACAGGTCCCATCACCGGAGGTGCACTCATCAGGAATGGCAGCTCACCCCCAGAGGCCTTTGCACCTTCGGCGCATTCACCCGTTTCATGCCGAGAGACAGGCATCTGGAGGGAGCAGGGTGTGATTCTCCCACACCCCTTTGAGCCGTGGCAGTGGTGCTGGGGGCAAAAGCAGTGTGAAGGCATTGAGCTCTGCCCCCTCCTCCAGGAGGATGTGTGTGTGCAAACACAAGCCAGGGAAGCAGGGTTAGTGGGGGCCATTGGAGAGCCTTCCAAAATCTGCAGCCAGCCACGGAGGCCCAGCTCTTCTTTGGAACTGACCCCAGTGCTTAATTCCTCTACTTTAAGAGAGGAAGCTGTACCAGTCCATTGCAGTAAAAACAAAGGAAAGACCTTAACAGATAAGCAGACTTGTTGGGGCAGACGCCCTTGAGAACTAGAATCCACTTCATCAGATGCATGAAGCATGATCTCAGTTGACAGACAAGCATTCATGGGTATAGAGGGAAGGAAAAAGGTCAACAACAAATTCAGATGGCAATTAAATGCAAAAGGTACAGATGATGAAGAAGAGTCGGTTTTTATACCCCGCTTTTCTCTACCAAAAGTAGTCTTGAAGCGGCTTACAATCACCTTCCCTTCTCCCCCCCCCCCCAAAAGACACCTTGTGAGGTAGGTAGGGCTGAGAGAGCTCTAAGAGAACTGTGACTAGCCCAAGGTCACCCAGTAGGCTGCATGTGGAGGAGTGGGGAAACATACCCATTTAACCAGATTATAGTCTGCTGCTCATGTGGAGGATTGGGGAATCAAACTTGGTTCTCCAGATTAGAGTCCACCACTCTTAACCACTGCACCTCACTTGCTCTCTGACGTTTTTACACGCATTTCATTTTTAAAGAAGCCACAAGGCTATTTTATTTAAGCAGCGGGGCATCCCTTTGCTGCAGAATGCAACATCGCCTCTGAGAGTTCACAGCCGAAAGTACAGACCCCACTGTACTTCTAACACCCACACTCACTCTCCAAGGATAAGAGCCTGCGTCCTGCCCTCTCACCCGCGCAATTATACATCACTGGAGGTTTTCCTAATCTTGCAATTGATCTAGTTGTATTTATTACAGAACAAGCTTGGGACCCTTGAGGAATTGTGGTAAGTCGGGGAGTGGAAATTCTCTCTCAAAATCTCCCCTTGCAGGATTCTCTAGGAGCGTGAGCAGGCTGTTGTCATCCCCCCCCAAAAAATGACACTCAACATTCTGGGGTGCAGACCCCAACAGACCTTGGGTAAAAGGTAAAGGTAGTCCCCTGTGCAAGCACCGGGTCATTACTGACCCATGGGGTGACGTCACATCCCAACGTTGACTAGGCAGACTTTGTTTATGGCGTGGGTTGCCAGTGCCTTCCCCAGTCGTCTATACTTTACCCCCAGCAAGCTGGGTACTCATTTTACCGACCTCGGAAGGATGGAAGGCTGAGTCAACCTTGAGCCGGCTACCTGAAACCGACTTACGCTGGGATCGAACTCAGGTCGTGAGCAGAGCATTTGACTGCAGTACTGCAGCTTACCACTTTGCGCCATAGGGCTCTTGGATAGGTCCTGAATTCACTGCTTTTGCAATTGGCACAGGGTCCACCCATGTTATTTCTGACACCACGCTAGCCTCTGTAACTTAAAATACATTTGGCAATACTTCCTGTTGGATTAAGCAGATATTGCTGCGGGAGGGAGGGGAAAGGAAGAGAAGCTAGCATGCGTAGTGGTGCAGTACACTTTTCAAAAGGCATCCCCTAATTTGCCACAAAGAGACATAGAAGGGGCAATAGTGTGCATCACAATTTGCTATGACATGAACAAACCTGGGCTTCAACAATCCTTTCTACTTCCCACACAACCAGCTTGTTATTTCTGCTTTCACAGCGGAACATAGATTGCCTTTTTATCTAACCCAGCAAACGATGACCTGGGCTTTCCCTTATAGAAGACAGGACTGAACTGGTTTGCAAGGAAAGATTTTTAATGAACGATGCCACCAATTTACAACCCCCCCAAAACAACAACAACAACCAGGAATTGTCCTTGGAAAATTGAAGCACAGTAATCACAACCCATCGATTAATTTCTATGCGCTTTGGCGGCTAGGGATAAAGTGACATGAAGGAATTTAGTCACTGTAATTGGCCTTTTATAATTCTAATCACTTAAATGTTCTTCCACATGCCTAGAGCATGGCAGAACCATAAATCAAAGAGACCAATCTTACACATCTATTTCATATTTATCCTGTCCTAACTCTAAAGAGGTCAGGGTAGCCTCCACACCAAGCCAGTTTTCATGGCCAAGTGGAGACCTGAACCTTGATACTCAATACTCTAATCACTACACTTGCTGGTTCTCCAAGAGGGGGAACAAAATAAGAGAGAGAGAAACTGGAATTTATGATTGAAGAAGTTGGTTTTTATATCCCGCTTTTCTCTACCTTTAAGGAGTCTCAAAGCAGCTTACAATTGCCTCCCCAACAGGCACCTTGTGAGGTAGGTGGGGCTGAGAGAGTTCGGAGAGAACTGTGACTAGCCCAAGGTCACCCAGCTGGCTTCATGTGGAGGAGTGGGGAATCAAACCTGGTTCTCCAGATTAAGAATCCACTGCTCTTAACCACTACACCACGCTGGCCAACAGCTACACACACTCCTACACCTCCACTTCATAGCTGAATCTGATACTGTTATGTACTTCTAATCCATTTTCTCACTCAGTTTCATAGTAGGCATTTTGGCTAGGTAGATCAGAATTCAAATCCCCAGCCACTCATTTAAGTCACTTGGTGATCTTGAACCAATCACTCTTTTTCAACCTAAACTATCTCTTGGGGTGCTATGATGATGAAGTGGACAAAGACACATCCATGTACACTGCCATGAGCCTGCTGAAGCAATGGTAGGGAACAAAATATCAATTAGTATTCTTCTAGGGTATGTTTGGAGGGTATGCAACCACTAATGCTGCTGGAGCAAAGTAGATCTGGTCAGTTTCATCCTAGTTGTATTTGAAGAAGTGAGCTGTGGCTCAGGAAAGCTTATACCCTGCCAGAAATGTTGTTAGTCTTTAAGGTGCTACTGGACTCTTGCTCTTTTCTACTGCTATTGACAGACTATCAATCAGCAGACGATCAATCAATCAACTGACCTTTATTGGCATATACTCAGAAACATGACGTAAGCAGTACACAACATTCACTGTTATTGACAGACTAACACAGCTATCCATCATGTTCAGTGCCTGAACAGGATAAATTCGGGCAACTACAGGAAATAAATAAATATCAGTGTCATGTTATACTTAAGGGACTAAGCTGTGATCCATAGAATCATAGAGCTGGAAGGGGCCTTACAGGCCATCTCGTCCAACTCCCTGCTCAATGCAGGATCCGCCTAGAACATCCCAGACAAGTGATTGTCCAGCCTCTGTTTAAAGACTGCTAGTGAGGGGGAGCTCACCACCTCCCTAGGTATCTGATTCCACTGTTGAACCTTACTGTCAAAAACCTTTTCCTAATATCCAGCCGGTACCTCTCCACCTGCAATTTAAACCCATTATTGTGGGTTCTATGCTGCCAACAGGAACAGCGCCCTGCCCTCCTCTAAGTGACAGCCCTTCAAATACTTAGAGAGAGCAATCATGTCCCCCCTCAACCTCCTCTTTTCCAAACTAAACATTCCTAACTCCCTCAGCCTTTCCTCATAGGGCTTGGTCTCAAGGACCCTGATAATCCTCGTTGCTCTTCTCTGCACCT
>NC_079325.1:42872853-42877853 GCF_029931775.1 Euleptes europaea | reverse complement strand
GAGATGTATTAAGAGTTTGAAAACGTTATAAAAAATACTGTTCGCACTTTCTATGTATTCCCACCGAAGTATTAAGAGTTTGAAAACGTTATAAAAAATACTGTTCGCACTTTGTTTGGCCCCTTTAGCTGTGAAGACGTCTTCCAACCATTTTTTAGCCATGGTATCCAAAACCCCTTTTAAAGCGATGTTTTTTATAACATTTTCAAACTTTTAATACATCGCTGGGAATACATAATGCGGTAAAAAAAAAAAACCTTTTAAAGCAATGTTTTTAATAACATTTTCAAACTCTTAATACATCGCTGGGAATACAAAGTGCGGTAACCCCCATCACTTTAAAAGGGTTTTTGGATACTACTGCTTATAAATGGTTGGAAAATGTCTTTACAGCTAAAGGGGCCAAACAAAGTGCGAACAGTATTTTTTATAACGTTTTCAAACTCTTAATACATCGCTGGGAATACACAGAAAGTGCAAACAGTATTTTTTATAACGTTTTCAAACTCTTAATACATTGCTGGGAATACAAGTGCGGTAACCCTTATGTTGTGTGCAGAGCTGCTTCAAATGGCGCTGGCTTCAAGTTACACCCAGCTTTTGGGGGGCAAGAGACAGTAAATCAGGTAAACTTCATAGGCAAGCCAATTAAACTTCCAGGCTGGCCCGTCAAAAGATGAATAATTTATATGTGGGAGGGCACTTACCTATGCACATCCAATCTGCTAGATGAGGGGACTATTGTTTGTTTATTTAAAAAAAATCTACCCTGCCCCTCAGCCCTAAATATATGAGGTGGCCTTCTGGGGATACCTACGTAAAACAAAGTTTGCTACATGTCTGTTATAGTTCTATCCTACTTCTTAAACAACTGTATTCCAAAGCAACTCACTGCAATATAGGCCATTTATGCATGGGACATTTTGCCTTGGATTTGCCGCTCTCCAGATGCACATATTTCCCATCTGCATTCTCAAAACTCAAAAATAAGCCCCTATGCAGAGTTTTGAGAATTCGGATGGGGAAAATGTGCATCTAGAGAGTGGCAAATCCAAGGCAAAGCCTCCCATGCATAAATGGCAACAGATTACCCCTGCTAGGTTTATTGCTTTGCATCAATTTTTTTTTACTCTGAATAATATTTAAGCAGAAAGCTATCATCTGCAGTCCATTCCTCCCCCTTTGCATTCTCATTCCTTTGCATGTACCAAACGAAAAGAATGAGAGTAGGAAGTGGAGTTGCCAACTCTGGGTCTTGGGGGATGTCTTGAGATTTGGGGGTGGAGCCTGGGGAGTGTGAGGTTTAGGGAGGGGAAGGCCTCAGCAGGGGCTTATGCCACAGAGTCCACCCCCCAAAGCAGCCATTTTCTTCAGGGGAACTAATAAATTGCACTTCTGGAGATCTTTAGGCCCCACCTGGGAGCTGGCAGCCTTAGGGAGACAAAAGACATCTCCAATCTTTTAATTCAGGGGTGGGGAACGTCAGGCCCGGGGGCCATTTAAGGCCCGCGAAATCATTTGGTCTGGCCCTTTGTGGGTCCTGGCAGATCTCTGGCTGGCGATCCGCCCCCTCCCGCGGACAGGAATAGCCTCTGTTCGAGGTGGATGTGAGTTTGTTTTGCTGAGAAAAGGAACACTTTTCCCCCCTTGCAGAATAGTCATTAGCTATGGAGTTGCTAGGACCGCCCAAGAAACTGTGTTGTTAACCCTTTCCCATTCCCTCTGTACTACAAGAGGGCTGGGGGTGGAAGTGGTGACAGTAGAGGGGTTAAAGGGGGAAGGGCCAGAATGCACGGGGGGGGGATGTGTGTGGGGGCGCCCGGCTGATGCAACAGACCATCCTGTGCCACCAGGTAGGCAAGTGCGCCACCAGTTGGATGCCTGCCTGCTTGCCCATGCGCGTGGGGGGGTCATCTGGGGCCGCTGCCTGCTTGGGGCTTGGTCAGCTAATTTTTAAGTTAATAATTTTGTATGGCCCGCGAATGATGTTATAAATATCCAAATAGCCCTTGGCGGAAAAAAGGTTCCCCACCCCTGCTTTAATTGGTTCAGAATATGGCTTTATGCTGGCCCCACTCCTCATGCTCCAAAGACTTAATTTTTCTTCAGGCTTCTTTGTCTTCATCTGTGCTCTGCTTATATATTTGTAAAAAAGCAAATGCTCCAAAATGCTCCAAGACTCTAACCCCACTCTCTCCTCCAAAGGGGACCAATCCAGGTAAGTGCTTTCCCTGGAACTTCTTATTGCTCTGAAAATAGGGTGTGCATAATAACATTAAACCATATTATTTTTCCTCCTGTTACCCAAAGGCAGTGGGTCACAAATTGTGGGTCAATATTAAAAAGTGGGTCATTACTTTCTTGCAGGTGAGCTTAGAGGCCAGGAAGGAGGAGGTGGAACAGAATGAGCTGGGAGAGTAGGCTCAAGGGAGCTTGGCAGCAAAGTTGGACTTGCCTTTTTATAATGACCATGAAATACTGCCTGTCGCTCTGTAAGACTATATTTTTAATAGTCAACATGAAAAATAGAACATAAATTTGTTCAGTATTAACTGTTGGGAGGTTCCAGCATCTTATTTTGGAGAAGGGATAATTAGCATGGAGTTATTTTTGCAAATGGGTTGTGAAAAGCAGAATAACTTCAGAAGTCCCACTGCAAGAAGTTTGTGAATCACTGCCCTACGTTTTTTTATATTTTTATGAATTTTGGAAAGCTGTTTGAGGGATTCCAGTCAAAAAGTGAGATGCGAATCTCGAAGACAAACGAAGGGGCAGCACCAAACTATTATTTCCTAGATTCCTTGGGAGCAGCCATTTAATTATTTATTTAAATAATTTATTAGCCGTCTTTCTTCCTTACAGAACTTAAGGCAGCTTACCAGATAAATAAAACATTATAAAATACACAATAAAAACAACAAATATCAAACCCATAAAAGGTCACAATTTAAAAACTCCAATTAGAATTGCCAATAATAAATCAATCAAATGCAGTCCTAAATAAAACTGTCTTCAACTGCCTCCTGAAGATTGACAATGAGGGGGCCAGGTGCCCCTCCCGAGGGAGCATGTTCCATAATTGTGGGGCTGTCATGGAAAAGGCCTTTTCTCATGTACCCACCAAATGAGCCTTTCTAAGGTGACTGCTGTGTCACGCAGCACTTCCAAGCTGGTAACCTGCCTTTTCAAGGGGAATATAAACCCGCCTAAGACCAGGGAGATAAATCCCTGGTCTGCCTTTCTATTAACCTAGAGAACCTCCATCTTGTCAGGATTAAGTTTCAGCTTGTTCACACTCAACCAGCCCATTACTAGGGTTTTCAATCTCCAGGTACTAGCTGGAGATCTCCTGCTATTACAATTGATCTCCAGCCGAAAGACATCAGTTCCCCTGGAGAAAGTGGCCGCTTTGGCAATTGGACTCTTGACGTCCCTCCCCTCCCCAAACCCCACCCTCCTCATGCTCCGCCCCCAAAATCTCCAGGTATTTCCCAACCTGGAGCTGGCAACCCTACCCATTACTGACTCCAATCACCAGTTATACATCAATAGCATCCTCAGAATTAGATGGAAAAGAAAGGTAGAGCTGGGTACCATCCGCATATTGGGGACACCGCAGCCCCTACCTCCTGATGACCTCGCTCAGGGCTTTACATAGATATTAAATAGAATGGGGGATAAGATGGAGCCCTGTGGCACCCCAATGGCCATGGGGCACAGCTGGAATTCCCCAACACTATCTTCTGAGACCTACTCCCCAGATAGGACTCAAGCCATCGTAATACGGTGTCCCCTAGTCCCAGGGCTGGGAGGCAGCTCAGTAGGATACTATGCTCAATAGTATCAAAAGCCGCTGAGGGATCCATCAGAACTCGCAGGTTTACATTCCTCCTGTCTAGTTCTTGATAGAGCACAACAAACGAAATCAGCATAGATGGCCAACCTCAAATTACCAACTGTTATATATTAACGTGCAAGCATCTAATAGTCTGAAATTGACAAATATACAATAAGACAACCAATATCAGGTAAGTACCCAGGGTAATAACCCACAAGGGGATTATGTACAGCAGGTAAGTGTAATGTCAAGTCCATTAAATACCCTAGAACAATGGATTTGACATTACATTTACCTGGTGTACATAATCCCCTTGTGGGTTATTACCCTGGGTACTTACCTGAGACTGGTTGTTTTATTGCATATTTGTCATTTTCACACTATTAGATGCTTGCACGTTAATATATAACAGTTGGTAATTTGAGGTTGGCCGTCTATGTTGATTTCATTTGTTGTGTTATAATTCACATAGCAGTGCTATTTAGTTTGTATTATACTTCTTGATAGGGGTCATCAACAAAGGCGGACCAAAGTAATCTCTGTTCCAAAACCTGGCCTGAAGCCAGATTGAAATGGGTCCAGATAATCAGTCTCTTCCAAGAACCCCTTGAGCTGAGAAGCAACAACCCTCTCCAGCACCTTGCCCAAAAATGGAGGGCTGGAGACTGGGTGGAAATTTTCTAACATAGTAGGGCTCAGACCTGTTCCAAAACAGGTCTACGGTAATTCATGACAGGGTTTAAACTGAGCCCGTGTTTACAGCGTGCCCTGAGTCCCCGTGGCATTGCCCTGACCTTTGCAGTAGGTAGTGGAAATGCTGCAAACCTTCAACCTATTGAAGGCATATGATTGTTGGAACATATGAAGCTGCCATACACTGAATCAGACTCTTGGTCCATCAAAGTCTGTACTGTCTACTCAGACTGGCAGCGGCTCTCCAGGGTCTCAGGCAGAGATCTTTCACATCACCTCCTTGCCTAGTCCCTTTAACTGGAGATGCCGGGGACTGAACCTGGGACCTTCTGCATGCCAAGCAGATGCTCTACCACTGAGTTACATCCCCTTCCCTAATAATAACTATTAGAATAACTCCAGTTAATAACTCCAATGTGAAAGAGCAAGATTCTCATACATCCCAAGCCTGTGCATGTATATTCATTTA